>NC_056725.1:818237343-818427854 GCF_019279795.1 Protopterus annectens
AAATTTATAAAAACTGGGCTAGGCTAGACAGAATTTACATTTCACAGAAACATGTGTATTTAATTGAAGGTCTTGATACCCACCCGATAACTATTTCAGATCATCCGCCAATAATAGCTAAAATAAAACCACAGGTTAATGAAATAAAAAAGAGACATTGGCATTTTCTCACCTATCTGTTGAAAAGAGAGGAATTTAAGGAATGGGTAGTCGAGATTTTTCAGGAGCTGTTAGAGAGGATAGAATTTCTTCTGAAAAATATAGCTAGGGAGTGGGATAAAATTAAGGTGGAGTTTACAAAAAGGGTGGAAATAAAAGAAAGGGAGCTATGGTTAAGAAGTAACAAGAATTATTTAGAGGGACTGACAAATGTTAAAGTATTGCATAATAGGGGGATTCTCACAGAACAAGAGGAGGATCAACTCCAGAATGCTAGGCAGAAAAGATTACTGTTAAGCAACTGTTTTTTTTTTTTTGATAATAACACTAGAGGACAAAAACTTTCAGCACAATGACTCAGGCAACAGAAAGTAGAAAGGGTTGTCACTAACCTTAGGGAGCCTATAACAAAGAAGGTAACAAGATCCTGTAGCGGTATTAGAAATATTTTAGAAATTCTATGAGAGTCCCTATAAAACAGAGAAATATGAAAATCAAGAAAAGATACAAGTGCAAATGTTTATGGAAGAATTAAATATGCCAAGGTTAGAGGTAGATGAGGCTCAATTACTAACAGTTAAGATAGGAGGAGATGAGATAAAAAATGTGATGTATAACCAGTCTACAGTAACGTCCTCAGGAATAGATGGTATTTTTCAGGACATTTGGAAGCTAGGAGGAAAAAAGCTGTTAACGATCTAGAAGGATTTGTTTAACAGTATCTTAAGAGGAGGAGAAGTACCACCATCCTGGAAGAAAGCAGTGGCAGCTGTAATACCTAAAGAGGGTAAGGATCCATCAGATCCAGCTTTATACAGGCCCATTTCAATACTAAGCCATGATTATAAAGTGTTCATGTCTATAATGGCTAAAGGAATGGCAAAAGTAATGCCAAAACTGATAGATACCGATCAATGTGGTTTTGCACAGGGAAGGAAAACATTTGATAACATTAACAAAACATTAGTCATCCATAGAGAGGCAGAATGTGAGAAAATACCATTGTTGTTGGTGGGTCTTGATGCAAAAGAAAGCATCTGACAGAGTAAGCTGGGACTTTATGAGCAGGACAATGGAAGCATTTGCATTTCCTAAAAAAAATTATAAAGTTGATTAGGAGAATATATGAGGGATTGGAAGCGAAAATTAAAGTGGATGGGATCCTCGCTGAAAATTTCTGCTTGAGCAGAGGAACCAGGCAAGGGTGTCCTCTTTGTCCTTTATTATTTGCATTATATTTAGAACCACTGGCAAAGAAAATAAGGAACTCAGAAATTCAAGGATATAATTGGTATGGTAGTCAAGAAAAGCTAGCTTTATTTGCAGATGATATTATTTTGTACCTGACAAAACCAGAAAAAGACATTACAAGTGCTGTGGAACATTTTGAGACAGTTTCAAATCTTTTGGGGATACAAAATTAATGAATCTAAGAAAAAGACAATAGTGGTAAATTAAGTACCCACACATGAACTGGGAGATGATTTTTCTGAGCTATGATACAGAATCAGAACTGTCTAGACATGGTAAGGCCTTGCCGTGTCTAATAACGGCGGTTGCTAGAAAAGCAATTACTAGAAAATGGAAATCAAAATCTAAAGCAAATATACTGGAAGTAGTGAATATAGTAACAGAGATATAATAACTGTAACTGAGATCTTTAGAAAAGGGTAGGATCAAACTGCAGAGGACAAAATGGGAATTGTGGGAACAATACATACAAGCAAGGAATGCTATCTAACATGTGGCAGGACTTAAATGAGCTAGGATTGTGTCAGTGTGGTTTGTTTTCATTTATATAAATGTATGATTGCCTATGTAGTAAGTGATGGTTTAATAAAGATGTTTCTTGTTTTAAAAAAAAATTTTTTTTCATATGTGTCACTCTGAACATCAATGATGATTTTTACCATCCTGTCTGGATGGCAAAAATGTTGCATTCATTTCCTTTGTCATGCCCTGCTACGTGAGAAGGGCACATTCTTTCCTCACAAATAATATGACAGTTTCTGGATGTCTGTGTACTTTCTCTCATGTGATAACCTGCAGAGATATACTTTCTAAACAAAGGCATTGATGAATTTCCACAGAGCACAGTGACCCACTGGTTAAGTGAGGTGTTGAAGAAAGTGAGTGATCGTGGTTAAGCTTTGCGAACAAACTGTAGTAAGATATCAAAATAGTTGTAATTACTGCATACTTGTACAACAAAGATATGTGTTCCCACTAAAGAATCATCTGGACTTTACCTTAATAATGCCAGTTTCTATATAAACCAAAGTAAATTCATAAGGAGTGGAAATCACTAGATAACATCATAATTTATTTTGCAAACTGTAGAGATATGAAGACCAGATTTCTGCAAGACTGCAACAAATACAATTTTTCCTCTTTGAGCTCGTCATTGGGGAAACGTTAACATGTTGATCTACAGCTAATGACCAGCTACTTTAGTGCTGTATGTGACTAAAGAAAGTATAAAAACGTCAGGCTCAAAATAACTACTGTCATAAGAAATGTCTTTATTGTAAGTAAAACTGTAAATGGTACCTTTGCCCTCAGGAGCCATTAATTATTATAAAACACGTCCAAATCAGATGTGCACTCATGACTTGACTAACAGAAAGACGTTTCCAGTTCATTTCACTAAAAGGAAAATTACATTAAATATTTGTACACATACTCAAACTAAACTCAAAAGTGAGTTATTCTATTAGGTGTATTTTTACAACAAATACATTCCTGTGCTTGGAATTCATGCACATTAAATTCCCCAACAGAAAAAGAAAAACTGCTGAATTTATACTGCATAGGAGGTTTATTTTATTAATGTAAACAGACAGCAGGATTCACGATGGCTTGCACGGAGTCTAAGAGTAGTGTAAGACTCCATGCAGCCATCATGTCTGATGAGTGATCCATGAACAGCCTGTAGTGCCGTGTAAGAGAGCTCCTAAAACGGCTCTTACATGGACAGGGCTTGGATATGCAAATTACCTCACTTGCAGCCGAAAGGCATGCAAATGAGGTAATTTTGCGATCCAGGAAGCACAAACCTGTCTGTGTAAGAGCCGTGTTATCTGCAGAAATGTACTCAGTTGACAACTGAGTACCATTCTGCAAATAGCACAATGTAGCCTTGTCAGCTGCAAATAAAGGTTGCATATGTTCCAGGAAGCATGCCAATGGCCAAATATGTGGCCACTGGCAACGTACCCCCATGGAAAATTAAAATAAAAATTTTTTTTTTTGGGCTGCGCTGTAAAAAACAGAAAAATAAACATTTAAAACCCACAAACGCAAACCATGAATTTACAATGTAAGGGAATATAGCAGGCTGAAAACAACATGGCCACCGACTAGGGGTTGCTAAGGGGGGAAGCTCAGTGTAAGACATGTAACTAAGCATTAGTAGGCAATCCTATGTAAATGAGTGTTAGGATAGTGAATCGCACTTTTACATAGCAAATTAACACAATCCCTGGAGTGTAGGAGTAGGATAAGGGGGAGTAACAGAGTAAGAGATAGGTGACATCACAGGGGGGTATGTATGAAAGAAATGCAGCTCAGTGGAGCAGAGTGGCATGTGAAAGCTGTCAGTCACACATCATGGAAAGAGGTGTGTCAAGAAGTAGACATGAGAAAACCAAGAAATGGAAGGTGTACACTGTGGATAACACCAAAGTTTCTTGTTGGCCGTGCATGCGCGCGTGTGTGCGCTCGGAGACCCGAGTAAGATAGGGTGCGCATGTGTAAGTGCGAGTGCGCATGTTTCAGCTGGAGTAAGCATGTAGAAGTTTGTTTAAAGACCTGTTAGCTCATTTGCACTGGTGTACGCATGTTTAAACCCGAATAAGCAAGTTTTAGTCCATCTAAGCATGTGTGCACACGTGTTAGCTGCTGTGAGCGTGTTTGCGCTTGTTTGGAAAAAGGAAGCAGAAGAAATTGTAGGAAGCTACCAGGGAATACTAGCAGAGGTAACAGGTGAAAACAATCAGAAGCAGGCAATTACACAGGCAGAACAGTAGCCCAGCCCAGCACTTAAAACTCTGCAAACAACAGTGCAGCATGTTTCTCTCAAGAGACACTGCAACACTGGAGTAAGCTATTAGAAGTGAAAACTGAAAAAAGCCTCACTCAGACAAAAAATGCTAGGGGCTGCCATAGCTGTTATAAGGCAACATATGCAACATGCTGAGGGTGGTGACAATGCAAATGCTGCCAGACAACCCACAGTGAGGAGACGGAGAAGAGTGTACAGGCCCAGGGTCACCTACCAGGGGTTACATGAGTTCGATATAGTGGAGCGCTATGCAGTTGACAGAGACCTCCTACAGCAAATTGTTGAGCTGTGCAGGCCACGCCTCACACACAGAACCAACAGAGGGGAACCCATCCCAGTGGAAACCAAGGTATGTGTTGGCCTAAGAATACTAATAACAAGTACCTTCCAGAGACCAACTGGTGATATGATGGGGATATCACAGGCATCAGCATCCAGAGTACTGCACCAGTTCCTGGATGCCATGTCAGCACATGTCAGTGATCATGTATATGTCCCCAATTCCCGTGAGGTATTGGCCAGCAATATGCGTCTCTTCCAGCAAATAGCAGAATACCCTGAGGTACTGGGTGCAATAGACTGCACGCACATACACATCAAAGCACCAGCCGGTGAGTGGGGTAGGGCCTACTTCAACCGCAAGGGCTTCCCCTCCATCAACTGCCAGGTCATGTGTGATGCCCAGGGCATAATACTGAATGTGTGTGCTGGCTGCCCTGGAAGCTGCCATGATTCCCATATCTGGCATCTGACGCAGCTGTACCAGACATTTGCCAATGGGGACATCCCACATGGTCACCTACTGGGGGATGCTGGCTATGCACTGGAGCCGTGGCTGATGACACCCATCAGAAATGCACACACACCTGAACAGGAACGCAATAATGAGGCACATGCACAAACACGTAATGTAATAGAGCGTGTGTTTGGGCTGCTCAAGTCACGGTTCCGGTGCCTGGACACATCTGGTGGAGCCTTGTAGTACTCACCAACTACATGTACCCAAATTGTCATGGTATGTGCTATGCTACATAATATGATTCTGCAAAAACAGCTGCAGCAGGACCAGCATAGGCCCGGGCCAAACAGCCCCCCACCATTGCCAAGGCCATCACAGGCAGAGCACGACTCGGAGGAGGAACAACCTGAGCCTGCCCCAGTAGGCAGAAGGAGGCATGCCCAGTATGCCTTGGTCTTGGCAAAGAGGCAATGCATAGCACATACACTGGTTCAGTAGGAACCCTGGAAATGATACCTCTCTCTGACTCACACATATAGTAAAAGGGATGCCTAAGTTGACACAACCTGCTTTCAAACATGTACAGGGAGTGTAGTATGTGCATCCAACATAGGCAGCCCTGCAGCAACACCAGAGGCATGATTGCCATGTATTATGCAATGTAACACCATGTAGTATATGCAAACTTGATGATCCTGATTAACATACTACCCTCACCAAGCATGAGGCCACAATATGAAGACAAGATGATCAATTACAACAATTGGCTTAAGTATTGCTGTTAGTCAAAGGGGATCCAATGCCTGTCAGCCTGGGATGACATGCTGAGCAAAACATGATGCTCCACCCACTAGGGATCACTTGCCCCTATCACCCCTGGCTTTTTGGATACTGGCAAAGCCTGTTATCACCCCCATAATGCCTTGAATAGGTAAGGCACAAAACACAAACCCACCTCCATAGGTATCACAAGGGATAAGAAACTAGAAGTAATGCTACCTAATGCCAGAAGTCTAAACTGCAAAATGCATGCAGTCCAAACTCTCCTCAGCACGGAGAATGTAGATATTTGTGCAGTAACAGAAACTTGGTTCAAGGCTCACAAGAGCACCCTAACACTACCAGGTTACACCTCATACCATGCTTTACAGCCCCAAAACATGGAACAAACTACAAAAGGAGGGTGACTATCAATAACTGTCAAGGATAACCACACCCCCAGGTTGGTGCCACAGCAAGAAGCAGCACGGACTATCCACGGGCAAGTAACAGTGGCAAAAACTGCCTCCCAGTTTGTAGCCTGCTACAGACCACCCTCCTAAATCCAGGAACCGCACTTGGCCTACTTGAGAACACATGAAAATATGAAGGTCTCGCCAAACAACATTATATTGGGTGACTGCAACTACCCAAACATAGACTGGGAGCATGATTCTAGCTCCAACACCCTAGGGCAAAGGTTCCTAGAATTCATAAACCAAAATGCTATGGAACAACTTACCACTCCCACAAGAGGGGTAAGCATACTGGACGTAATAATCACCAACATGGGGACTCTATGCCCAAGACGAGAAGTGTATCCCTCACTGGTAAGATCAGACCATAGAGTAATCTCACTGGATATTCACATCCCAACCCCAGTCCCTGGCCAGAAAACCACAGTGAAAAACATGTGTAAGGCAAATTTTGCACTCCTCCAAACTGCGGTGGAATCCATTAAAGCCCTTGTGCCTGTGGAAAATATGGCCCAGACCTCAGAACCCTTTATAAATGCATTCTATGAACACCTTCAGGAATGCATGGATTATGCAATCCCAAATAAAACCAAGACCCAATCCTCCAAAAGCAGGCATCTGGCCTGGTGGACCCCAGCCATTACCAAACCATGCAAGAGAAGGAGGAAGCTACTACATGACAGAGCAAAACCCAAAAAGGGAAGTCATCTCTGATCAGTATTATGACAAAAACTATGGCCACACATACAATCCTCTAAGGCCTGCTACAAGATAAAAATTGCACAGGACACTAAGGATAATCACAAGGCTTTCTTAACTGATGGTAGGAACCTGGGTGGGAATTCACAGATATGCTCAGAATTAGTCCAAAATGACAAACAATACACCAAACCCACACACATTGCCAACATCCAACCTGACAGGTTCAGTGCAAAATTCCCCCCACCCCACCAAAAGGCCAAATATCTATCCCAGCAGAGTGCTGTCCCCCTGACATTGCAGATGCTCAGGTAACAGCCAGCGTCTCCAAAGCAAAACACACAGCATCAATGGGACCAGATGGTGTCCTGGGCTGTGTCCAACATGAACTCCAAGAAGAATTGAATACCAAATAAAACTACTGCTCAATCTCAGCCTTACCACAGGATATGTACCCAAAGCAGTGTACAGCAACAGTGGTCCCTCTCCACAAAGGTGGTGACTGAATGGATACTGCAAACTATCACCCCAGAATCCTGACTAGCTTGGTCTGCAAAGCTATGGAAAGGATCATCATGGACCTCAGAAATAAAGATATTGGAGACCTACAGACACTGGACCCTACCCAGTGTGGCTTTCTTAAGGGCAGATCCTGCCCCTTAAACCTGGTTGAGTCATTTGAAACAGTCACCAAGGCCATTGATGAGGGGAAGGTGGTCCACACAGCCTATCTGGACCTTGCAAAAGCCTTCCATACAATACCCCACTTGTTCATTATAGATAAGCTCACCAGCTTAAATATAAACCCCTATGTCAGTAGATGGGTTGCAAACCAGCTAAAGGACAGAACTGACCTGGTCAGAAATGCTGCAGCCATATCAGACTCCTAACCAGCTACAACTGGCATCCCACAAGGCTCAGTCCTGGGACCTCCCATGTGTGGTATATATTTCTCAGAGGTACAGGCCAGCATGGAAGGACTGTGTCTGAACAAGTTTGCAGATGACTACAAACTGGGCGCCATATCTGACCCTCCAGCTGACACAAGCATCCTACAAAATGGCCTCATAGAAACAGACAACTGGTGCCAGAGCCATGTCATCAAGCTAAATGCAGAAAAGTGTATAGTCATCCCCTTTGGAAAAACAGTAAGTGCCCACCAATTACCACATAGGTGTTAACCCATTAAGTACTTTAGAAGTAATAAGAGACCTGGGAACAAAAGTTGATAGAAATCTTGCATTTGACAACCATGTGGCTGTAGTGGTTAGAGAAATATTTCATATACCCACCTAATCATGAAGGTATTCACATCTAGATCAGGGGAGATCATCGTGCCTCTTCAGTCATCCTTCATCAGGCTCACAATTGAGTACAATGGCCCTTGTGGGATGTACCTTAGCAGACACCTCCAGCAACTGGAAAGACCCCAAAAGTACCTCACCAGGAGGATCAAAGGGCTGTAACAGATGCCATGTGTTGCCTGATTAAACAAACTGCAGCTCCACACAGTGGCATACTGCCTGCCCAGAGGCAATCTGTGCCTGATGTATAAAGCCATGTCCAAGCTGGAATCAATGCACATGCTGCACCTTGTAAAATCTGAATGCCATTGAGCTATGCACATGAGACACCTGAACCTCATCACTGACATAAATAGGACATGCTGTAGTGATTGAGCCATAACCCAGAAGCTCCCTCCATTCTTGAGTAAACTTCCAGTCCAGGTTAGCCAGAGAGTCCCTTATTGACTCTCTTCAAGAGGAATCTTGATGAGTGGATGGGAGATTGTAGGTTTACCCTGGGTATCACTTTTATGTCACGGTTAGACAGAGGCACAGTATACTAACCTTGAAAAATGTCATGGCAAACTCCAGTTAAAATGTGTGTTGAAGGACAAACACACTCTCTGACTAGGATTAGAAATGGCCTAGGGAACATAGCCTAGTATTTCTCAATGTCCACTCAAGTTGCGGAATACACTACTAATGTTGGACAAGCCTGGTTTAAGTAGGCCATAGTTGAACAAAATGCAACATGGTCATATTTGCACAATTGGCCCTTAACCAGTCTGGTGTGCTCAGTATGAATATTTAAAGCAGTGATAGGACTGAAACTGAGGATACTGTCCACCACAGTGAAAGGACTGAACCAGTACACTATACAATATTACAGTGTTTGGTCAGTATGAAAGAATGTTGACAAGTGTATGCAAACTATCCCATGGAAACCCTGCAGGCACAGCATAATCCCTGTTGGGTTCAGACACAAAGCAGTTGGGCAGTAAGAACACAACATGACTTCCAACACACAAATATAAATGTCAAATATTGTTCAAGTTCACACACAACCACAAATGTGGTGGACCTCAGATCTCAACATATGGAAAGGTCACACTGGGCATACTCACACACTTTGATAAATAAGACATATGTCAGGCAACAAACCATGGAAAGCCTGAACTGGGCATGCTCACACACTTAGGCCATGTGTCAGTATAGCAGTTGGCCACACATATCTGGCATTTGTATGTGTTAAGCCAGGAACCTACCACAATACAACGATCTGCCCCGTGCACACAGTTAAATGACAACAGAGACATAAGTAATATAGTGGAACCCTCTCATATTCAAACATCTTCCACAGATACACAAGTTGTTCATAGAATCAGGGAAAGCTATGGCAATAAAGACCTGCAAACAGTTTATCAGCAACAAATATTGTGCATCCAAAACATAAACATATGGGTGTAGAGGTCAATACTAGGCTGTTTGCCCTAGGGGAATACATAAGCCTAGCCAGAGTGTATTTAGCATCTGCCTCCCCAGTACAGTAGCCTACTGTGCCTCTGTAAAGTAGGTCACAGAAGGCACCGTTTAAGGCTAGTGTGCTGTGCCTCCATCAAGCAGGGATACAGTGGAGATCCCAGGGGTTGAATTTGCAATGTCACATCCATGTGGCTGGAATTTGCTGGAAGAGGGTTGGTGAGAGGCTATGTCTAACATTAATTGGGATTCAATTCCACACTGAGGGGAGCCTTATCTGCAGTGTCTGGACAATTTCACTGTCAGAACTTGCAAGTGATGATTGTGAGGGATTGAAGTGTCTTGCCAATACTGTTCAGAGATGTCCTCCCTCTGTGGGATATTGCTCTGTAATGTAGTAGCTCCCTCCTTCTGTTGTACAGCTTATATATGGCTGGTGTAAACCAGACAGGTCTCCTGTTGTGGAGGAGTCTTGGTTTTATTTGGGATAGCATGATCAATGCAAACCTTCCAGATGCTCATAGAATGCATTTGTAAAGGATTCTGCAGATTGGGCTGTATAATCCTCCAGCATGGGGCCTTTGAAGTATTCCACCCCAGTCTTCACAAGTGCAAAGTCTGCTTTTGAGAAATGCTTTGTTTGCAGTGATTTCCTTGCCTGGGGGTGGGGATGGGATATGGACATCCAGGGAAAGTTGGTTATGGTCAGATATTAACAATGGTGGTCTACCTCTGGTGTGGAACATAGAGTCCCCGTGTTGCTGATGGTCAGGTCCAATATGTATTCCCCCTTGTGGCTGTGGTGACTGGTTCGGCCATAGCACATGGATTCACAAATTGTACTGGCTGTAGGGTAATGTTGTTGAGGCCTGAGTAGTTCCCCACTCAATATTCCTGTACCTGAAGTTAACCACTGTAATGGTGTATGTGAACACCTTCATATCCTACACTGTTCCCATGGAAGCCAAATGTGGTTCCTGGATATGGGAGGGGTGGTCTGAACTACATACCAACCAAAGGTCAGTTTTGCACAATGCTAGTTGTATATGTATGGCCTGTCATGCTTAGTGCAGTGGTAACAACCGAGAGGTGTGTGTATCTGTGATGTATATGGATACACCCCCTGGTTGTGTTGTGTGTTACAAGTCCTGTGGTCATGAAGCATGGTATAAAACATAACCTGGCAGTGCTGATATGCATATGTGACCCTGAAGTAGGCGTCTGTTAATGCATATATATTCTATCCCCCATACTGAGGGATAGTAATAGATGTACATACCTCTTTCTAAATAATGATGTCAGCACCCTATAAATACTGCAGGAGAAGAAAAGCCACCCAGTAATTCGAATAGTGTGGTCTGCTAATGCGTCTCTCTCGAGTGTCATAAAGTTAGGTAGGGGTTTGAATCCTGCAAATGCTCAGTGTGGGTGTGTGTTTGGGGGCTGGGGGCAGGGTGTGTCCAATTCTCTTTGAAAGAAATGGCCCTGTTGGCAACTGGAATAACACACTACATGATGTGCATTCCTCTTTGTAAAGACTGATGATGTCAGCACCCTATAAGTATAGCAGGAGAAGAGACACCACCCAGTAATGCTAATAGCACACTCTGCTAATGCATCTCTCTCAAGTGTCATAAAATAGTTAGGTAGGGGTTTGAATCCTACAAATGCCATGTGCATTTTTGTCACACAGTTTGTCAATGTGTGGTGGGTGTTGCTTTTATTATGGTATGACATATAATTATAACAGTAATTTCAATGCACACATCAGGTATGTGTGTGCCACATAGAGATATGTACCTGTGACCTTAAATAGTTCCTATGTGTGAAGCCTGCCTCATGTGAATACAGTTGTTACCTGTGCCAGCATGTCCTGCAGATTCCCAGACTGTACGCCATACATGTATGTTGTTGACAATGCAGGCTACTGCAGTGATCTGTGTCCTAGGCCAACTGGATGACACACACTCATGAAAGCTGTAATATACTAATGTGGGTGAGGGTTCATGTTTGGAGTATATGTCACACATGTTATAACACAGCAAAGTCTGTGAGTAATGGACATCCATTGTAGGTGTATGGCAACTGTTGCTGATATGCATAAAGACACCTTCTTGCTTAGGCGATACACCAAGAGACTGCCCAATACCTTTGGAAATGTGAATATCACAGGATAGACAAGAAAACACTTGTCCATATGTACATACCATTACCCGTTCTACATGATGGGTGCTGCCACCTACATGGTACTACTGGAATACTATGTTAAGTACATGCTGATGACAAAGTTACAGTTACGTTACAGTAATAGAGCATGGCTTGGACAACAGGTATCCATCTGTATGATACCCATGTGGTGGTCATGTGTGTCATGTGCAGAATGCATTGTAGGCCACTGTATACATTTCCAGTTGTGGATTAACATATCACTAGTGTGTTGGCATGTACATGAGACTGCTACATGCCAAACAGCATTCTTCACAGGGATGTGTGTGGCTCAGTAAGAATGGCTACTGTTATAGTGTAGTACTGCAGGGGATATCATTGAAACTGGGTTTCCTACATCTGTGTATCAGTTGAGGATACATCATGTAATAGGTTCATAGTTTCATACTAGGCTATCTACCCTAGGGCAGTTATAAGCCTAGCAGACTGCGTTTGTCTTTTGACACCCATGTTAAATGAATTTTGATATGGCCTTTTTCCAGGTTAGTATACTCAGCCTCTGTGTAACAGTGACACAGAAGTGATACCCGGGGTAAACCTACAATCTCCTATCCACTCAGCAACATTCCTCTTGCAGAGAGTCATTAAGGGTCTCTGCCTAACCTGGACTGTGATTTTATTCCAGAGTGAAGTGAGCCTCTGGGTTATGAATCTGTCCCTCCAGCATGTCCTATTTATGTAAGTGCTGAGGTGCAAGTGTCACAAGCACATACCTCCATGGGATTTGGATTTTCTGAGGTGCAGCATGTCCATTAATTCCAGGTTGGACATGGTTCTATATGTCAGGCATCTGTTTGAGCCCTTTGATCCCCTTGGTGAGATACTTTTGTGGACTTTCCAGTTGCTGCAGGTCAGGTGTCTGGTAAGGTACACCACAAAAGGGGCATTGTACTCAATTATGGGGCTGATGAGGGATGACTAAAGAGGCACGATGACCTCCTGTGGTCTAGCTGTGAATCCCTTCATGATTAGGTGGCCTATATAAACTGTATGTGTAACCACTACAACCATGTGGTTGTCAAATGACAGTTTGCTATCAACGTGGGTCCCCAGGCCCCTAATCATGTGTACAGTACTTAATGGCTTACCATGTATGTGTTAAGTTGTGAGCACTTAGTTTTTGCCAAAGGGGATGACTATACAGGTTTTGGCGTTTAGCTTGAGGCCATGGCTCTGGCATCAGCTGTCTGTTTCTATGAGGCCCTTTTGTAGGATGCTTCTGTTGGCTGGTGAGTTGATTATGGCGCACAGTTTGCAGTCATCTGCGAACCTGCTCAGCCACAGTCCTTCTGTGTTGGCCTGTACCTCTTAGAAATATATACCAAACAAGAGACGTCCCAGGACGGAACTCTGTGGGATGCCACTTGTAACCGGTTTGGAGTGTGACATGGCTCCAGCAATTCTGACCATGTGTGTTCTGTCCATGAGCCAGTTTGCAATCCATCTAGTGACATAGGGGTTTATAGTTATGCTGGTGAGTGTCTCTATAATGCCTAAGTGGGGTATTGTATCGAAGGCTTTTGCGAGGTCCAGGTAGGCTGTGTTGAACACCTTCCCCTCGTCACTGGCCTTGGTGACTGTTTCAAAGACATCAACCAGGTTTAAGAGGCAGGATGTGCCCTCAACAAAGCCGAAATGGGTAGGATCCAGTGTCTGTAGGTCCTCAATAACTTTATTTATGAGGTCTATGATGATCCTTTCCATAGCTTTGCAGACCAAGTTAGTCAGGTGTACAGGGCAATAGTTTCCAGGATCCATTGAGGCACCACCTTTGTGGAGAGGGATCACTTTTGCTATACGCCACTCCTTGGCTACATATCCTGTAGTAAGGCTGGGATTGAACAGTAGTTTTATGTTTGTGTTTAGTTCTTCTTGGAGTTCATGTAGGATGCAGCCTGGGACACTGTCTGCTCCCATTGATGCTGTGTTTCTGCTTTGGAGAGGGCGACTGAGCATCTCAGATGTCAGGGGGGCATCACTCTGCTGGGATATATATTTGCCCTTTTGGTGGGGAGGGGGGTGAGATGTTTGTGCTGAACCTGTCAGCAATGATGTTGGCAATGTATGTGGCTTAGGTGTATTCTGTGTCATTTAGGACAACTTCTGAGCATATCTGGGTGGGAATTCCCACCCAGTTTCCTAACATAAGTAAAGAAAGCCTTGTGATTATCCTTAGTGTCTTGTGCAATATTTCTTTTGAAGCTGGCCTTAGACGATTTTATGAATGCCCGTAATTTTTGTCCAAATACTGATCAGAGATGCCTTCCCTTTGTGGGATATTGGTCGATCATGTAGTAGCTTCCTCCTTCTATTGTTTTCTGTTATGTGGCTTGGGTCCACCAGAAAGGATGCCTGTCTTTGGAGGATTGGGTCTTGGTTATATTTGGAATTGCATGATCTGTGCATTCCTGGAGGTGTTCATAGAATGTGTTTATAAAGGATTCAGCAGTGTGGGCCATATTTTCCACAGGCCCAGGGGCTTTCAAGGATTCCATCTCTGTCTCGGTTTTGAGCTGTGTGTAATTTGCTTTACACAACTTTTTCACTGTGGTTTTCTATGCAGGGGCTGTGGTTGGTATGTTAATATACAGTGAGATTACTCTATGGTGTCATCTTACCAGTGAGGGATACACTTCTGGTCTGGAGCATAGACTCCCCATGTTGGTGATGATCAGGTGCAGTATGTTTTCCCGTCTTGTGGGAGTGGTAACAAGTTGTTCCATAGCATTTGAGTTTATGAATTCTAGGAACCTTTGGCCTAGGGTGTTGGAGCTACAGTAATGCTCCCAGTCTATGTGTGGATAGATTAAGTTGCCCAATATAATGTTGTTTGGAGACACCTTCATATATTCATGTGTTCTTAAGTAGGCCAAGTGGGTTTCTTGGGTTTAGGAGGGTGGTCTGTAGCAGGCTATGAACTGGAAGGCAGTTTTACCCACTGTTAGTTGCACGTGGATAGTCTGTGATGCTTCATGCTGTGGCACCAACCTGGGGGTGTGGGTATCCTTGACATTTATTGATACTCACCCTCCTTTCATAGTTAGTGCCATGTTTTGGGGCTGTAACGCATGGTATGAGGTGTAGCCTGGTAGTGCTAGGGTGCTCTTGGGATCCTTGAACCAGGTTTCTGTCACTGCACAGATATCAACATTCTCCATGCTGAGTAGAGTTTGGACTGCATGCATCTTGCAGTTTACATGTCTGGCATTGAGTATCATTACTTCCATTTTCTTATCCCCTGTGCTACCTATATAGGTGGGTTTGTGTTTTCAGCCTTACCACCAGAATGCAAAGATGTGCAGACATTACACTGTTGGAATTAACACTGGTGTATAAAAAACTACAATGACAATCATACTGTTAATGCATCAGGCATGCTGGGATATACCCACAATGGTATCATTACACTGTACTGTTAACAACATGATAATATTACTACAGTTCTATGTAGTCACCCTGTGCATCAGCACCATGCTATCCTGTTCCTGAACAAATGTTACAGATTGCAGGGGGTGGCACAGTTTGATCATATGCACAGGGTGTGTACTTGGTATGCCAGAGTCTGCCATTGACACATCCAATGTACGTGTGTGTGTGTTAGTGAGGGACAACAGTACAACATGGGACAATGTTGATGCAGTGTGTGTGTGTATGTGTTAGCCCTAGGTGTTAGCATTATGCATGTGTGTATGCATGCACACAGTTCCACCTCATGGCTGCCATATATGGGTGTTTGTGGACAGCCACAGACTGTTCCTGCCAGGTCATACAGATCACTGTCTCTGGCCACGGACACAGTACCTGTGCCTGGCAGGGGTGCTACCGACAGTATCAGGTACTAAGCCAGACTGGGTACTGTCATCAGAAGCAGTTGGTTGATGACTGGACACATGTTCCTGCTAGGACAGTCCAGAGTCACGTGCACGTGGTCTTCTAGGGCGGTCTGATGACAGCACAGACCCAGCATTGCTGGGGCTGGTACTGGCACTATGGGAGCGGCTGCGGGTTTGTTGTCGTCCACGACGACTGCCAGCTGCTGATGTTGCTGGCATACGTCCACGTCAAAGCCTCAACCATCCTGCATTGCCCTGGCTCATGGTCATGTAGTTGTGGAACAGATCTAATGTGTCCCCCCAACGTCTGTCAATGACCTCGCCGACAGTACGGATGGCATCCGTTACATCACGCATAGTGTCATTCATAGCAGTGTGATGTGCTCTAAGCACCCTCTGACCCTGTCTGGTGTACCATTCCATACGTGCCTGTGCCTGCATTACAGCCCAGAACATAGCTGAGGTTGAAAGACCTCTGTGGGCACGTCTGACAGGGGCAGTACGACCACGGATGCTCCCACGAGAACCCCTGGACATCTGCCTGTGTGGCACCATGTCAGGACTCTGGCCATGGCTGCTGTGAGGGGATGCATGTGCCACTGATACCACATTACCCTGGTCAATGCCCACTGTATGCTGTCCCTTAGCTAAGGACATTGGCGACAATGGATGTATCGGCAGAATGCCTGTGCGCATTGATGGGGTTGACTGCTGTGTACTGTCGACTGGCTGACCAACAACAGACCCTGTCACACCTCCCTGTGCCATTACACATGTATCATCATTATCACTATCCCCAGCAGTGACTTCAGGTTCCCTGCTGCACGCCAACAGAGCAACATCAGAACCTGTGAGAGGAAGACAGGAAACACATTTTACGATGTGTACACAATGTTACCACAGATGCACACGGGCACATGCACACATGCACATGGGCACATGCACACATGCACACATGCATACGGGCACATGCACATGGGCACATGCACACATGCACACGGGCACATGCACACATGCACATGGGCACATGCACGCATGCACACATGCACACATGCACATGGGCACATGCACACATGCACATGGGCACATGCACACATGCACACAGGCACATGCACACATGCAGACATCCGCACATGTACACATGCGCACGGGCAAATGCACACATGCACACATGCACATGGGCATATGCACACATTCTCATGGGCACATGCACACATGCACACGGGCACATGCACACATGCACGCATGCACACATGCACATGGGCACATGCACACATGCACACGCACACATGCAGACGTGCAAACATGCACACTCCTCAGTACATGAGATACAAACACACACACACCTGCAATCCAACACATACACAATACTGTTTGAGGGTATTATTACTATTATTATCATTAGTATTAATAGTATTGTCATTACACACTCACCAGCATGGATTGGCTGCCTTGCTGTTACTCCAGAGGGACCTGCACAAATAAGACAGTTATTGTCAGTGGGCACAACTGTGCCCTTGATACTGTATGATACAGTACAGTAGTACAACAGTTGGCTTTCACAGGTGTACTGATGATATTCAGAATATCAATCGTGCACAAGAATTTCCAGGATAACAGCTACACACACACAGTACACATCTCACACATGCATAAACTACCAGTGCAGACAACACTCAACTACAGATATGGCATGTTACCTGCACACTCCATGTCCAGATCCTGGGTGGCTCCAGCCTCCATCATGACACATGTCTGTGGATGTTGTTGTTGTTGGCCTGGAGCCACAACACTTAGGAGGAGCTCCTCCAGTCTGGTAAGGGGGGGTGGATAGGTACCCCTCCACCTGTGGCAAGCTGTTGTCTGTGGATATCAGACGCATGCTGACGGACATTTCTAATTAAATCACTGCAGTGATGGCGTACCTACTCATATGTCCGGTTATGCATGCCTATGTCATTTACCCAACGGACAAGGTCTTGCCACAGTGCAGCCCACTCCTGCTGGTTCTGGCTGGTCTGGGAAAACAGTGTGGAAAAATCCCGCACCAGGCTCTGGTGTATCTCCTCATCCTCTGCAGCTGAATAACAGGGGTTGCGCTGATGCACCATTGCCCTGGAAGGAAAAAAAAATATGTGAGCAAGTAATATGGCACACATAATACTCTACTGTACTGATATCACTGAACTGCCATATATAGCATCTGTCTGTCTAACAGGGGATACACATGTAAATTAACAAATATCAGTGCTCAGCCAACAACTGTGTGACAGTGCCTGCCACACTCCATACAACAAACTAGTATACACCAGCACTCGGCACACTGTTTGAGGTCCAATGCGCAACCTCACACTGGGGGTATGTATCAAGCTAATGGATGGGGAATATTGTCATCCTATGCAATGCACAGTTACAATTTCAATGGTAATACACCCTAGTCTTTGCTGCCATACCCCTACCTACACCACAGTCATATACAGGGAACCACAGCACAACATATAGCAATGTAGTATGTTTGTATCCCAATAAGTGACATATCTTTCTCTGGCCTCACATCAAGGACACACACTACCATGACAGACACAGTCATGCTGAGCAATCACACCATTACAGACCTTGCACACAGTCAGTGGCACACTCATTCCACCTCACATAGTTGATATTGCAATGACTACATGTGTGTGTGCATTGTGTCATAGGTAGGTACTATGCTATTGGCCCTGGGCCTACAGCAGCATAGTGTTATGCTACCCTGCCCATTGGGACACATGTAATGTGATTGTACTTGCTCCTGTCACACAGTTACACAGAGGTGACTCTTACGGCATATTACCTATCTGCATAACATTCATCATAGGTATGTCTGACATCTCAAACCAAAAAGAATTACTGTTCCAATGTTCACCAAAACACCAAAAATACAGAACAGATGGAAGAGGCACAAATCCATAATCCACATGAATTCCTTTATTAAAATGACTCTTCAGTCCAATAAAACGCAGAAACAATAAGTTTGACTATACAGTCCACTAACGCGATTACACCAGCACTGCATTTTCGTTTAAACCACTTCATCAGATGGAGACAAATGCATACCTAAACAAAAACCACTCCTTATATATTCATCAAAATGATTAAAATAATTAAACAATTAGTTAATTAAAGGGAACAAGATACTTAAACATTTAAAGGGGTAAGACTTATAATGCATACAACACATACATTAAAATATATTATAATGGATTACCCCCACACTGACCTGATACATTAATGGATTAATAAATTAATATTATTATCAAAATTTAATAAATACTTTATAATAACTTAATCTAATAAAACAAACTAAATTCTTTAATACAACCAGCAAAAGCATTACAGCTTGTGGTATCCTATACTACCAACACTTTTTAATATAAACTGATTTTAATACACATTTAAAATAAGATAAATATAGAAAAAATATAAAATGAAAACACTTAAAGCTTAGCTGATCTCAGCTTGAGTACAGGTGCTAAAGAGATGACATCATTTAGACCTGGAGGTTTATTCGCCTCCAAGGAAAGCTGCCACAACAGCTCTTTATACTCAATCGAAGTTTCCCATAGCCCACCTCTTACATCCTTTTCCACTACTTCCAACACAAAGAAGCTAAATTTAGCTTCCTGGCAAATTAATTTATGTCGGTATAAAGTATTATTAGTACATTTTGTTTTTATCTCATAGTAATGCTCATAAATTCTATTTTTTAAACTTTCTTTCTGATTTCCCTATGTAAAATGCATCACAATGATCACACAAACCTAAATAAACTATCCCAGAGGTGTGACAGATCGCAAAATATTTGCTCTGGATAAGTCTGTCCCTGCTCTCTAAAAAAATTGTTTGCTTAGTACAAATAAAAGGGCATTGGGAACACCTTCCACATTTAAAGGTTCCTAGTTTCCCTTCCTTAACTTTTTTCATACCATATTTACCCTCCAGAATAGTCTTTAAGCTTTTGCCCCTTCTATATGTACATTTCAAAGGTTCTTCAAAGATATATTTCAAATCCGAAATCTGACCAAACCTACACTATTCTTCCTCCAAAATCTTCCTAATTCTAGGTGCACTACCATTATAATCAACTACAAAATTGCCTGTACCCTCACTGTTAAGCTTTGTAGATTTCATCTCATTCAAGACAAAATTTGAACCCAAAATGGGTTTAAATTTGTCATATATACCTTCCCTAACTTTTCTTTCTATAGGCTCAATAAGATCTTTAGGGTAGCCTCGATCCGTAAACATATTATGCAAAATCTTACATTCATCCTCAAAATCACTCTCCCTTGATGTCATATGGCTACCCCTCACATATTGTCCCTTAACAATACCTTTTTTCTGATGGTAAGGGTGAGCACTATTAAAAGCCAAATAAGAATTCGAGAATGTTGGCTTTCTAAAAATCTTACAATAAAAACAACCCTCACTTTTGCCTATAGTAATATCCAAATAATTTAAAAATTATTTATCCTGATTATAAGTAAATTTTAAAAAATCAGTGGACTCTGAGATATACTTAAAAAATTCTAAAAATTCATCCATCGTGCCCACCCATAAAAAGCACATATCATCCAAGAAACGCTTGTAAAATTTCCAGTTATGGGCATATTTTGAATTAATAATAAATTTTTCTTCCCAAGCTGTTAAAATAATATTAACATATGTGGGGCACATCTTGCACCCATCCCTACTCCCTGAATCTGCATAAAAAATTCTCCCTCATAATGAATAAAGTTGTTGTTTAAAACTAATTCCATAAAAACTAGGATCAAATAAAATTCATTATTATTAAATTTACCATAATTTATCAGGGCTTCTTCAAACCATATCATCCCCTCATTATGGGGTATAGATGAAAAAAGGTCCACTATATCAATAGTTATAAAAGTAATATTGTCATCATACAAATCCTGAGTTATACTATGCAAAAGGTCCCAACAGTCTTTAACAGTCCCATGGCCTCCCATAGAAAAAGACTTAAGCTTTACATCCAACCATCTCGCCAGTGGTGCAGTAACTGGGCCCTCTGAAGCAACAATAGGTCTCAAAGGGGGGTCTTCCAAGTCTTTATGTACTTTTGGTATCCCAAAAATAGAGGGGACCTTAGGTTTCTCAACGTGAAGGTATTTAAAAGTTTCAGCATCAATAGATCATTCCGTAAGCAAATCATTTAAAACCACATATATTTTTTTATTACCTATATTAATCTCATTTAAAGAGGCTCTGACATATTTGTCTAAATCATCTAAGATTTCCATCATCTTAGCTTCATATACAATATTATCCATAATAACAGAACCTCCACCTTTATCTGGTTTTGTAACTCTCACTGTAGTGTCCTCCCTAAATTCCTTTAATAACCCATATTCTTCCTTAGTAAGGTTATATGTAATATTGTTCCTTGGGAGCTCAGCTCTAAGTCTGCTCTCCATTAAGGCCTCAAAAATTCTTAATTGTGGGTGTAAAGGTGGGTTGAAGAAACTTTTCCTTTTCAAAACCTCACATTTCTCCCCAGTACTAGCATGTCCCTGAAAAAAACAGTTCTAAATGTTCCTTTCTTAAAAATAACTTGAGGTCAGTCAACACCTTACTAATATCCGCCTTCGTGTTAGGAACAAATTTAAGAGCTTTTGATAGTAATGAAAAATGTGCTTTATTTAATTCATATTTACTATAATTGTAAATAGTATAACCCTGATATTTCTTGATGCAGCCTTGGGAAAAAATAAAATCTGTGTTGATACAATTGCTAAACATATGCTCTTCTATCAATTCCACTGCTGAAATCTCTTGTTGCTGCTGTTGTAGTTGTTGTTCTGCATGCCGCTTGCCCCTATATACCCCCCATACTGGTAGTTTTTTTGCTGGTAATTTCTTATTCTCTCTGACCTCCTTAAAGGGGGGTATTCATCCAAATTATTCAGATCACCTACTTCATCTTCTCCATTTAATACAAAGTGCTCATTCCCTCTCCTATCCATACCAAAATCATTATGGTTTCTGTACGAAAAATATCTTGGTTTGGGATAACACACTTTGTCCTTATATTCTTTAATGTCTCTATCTAACTTCCTACTTTTCCTAATATATGCTTTATTAATATTATTATCAATCTTCTGCAACATATCGTAATACTGTCTCTGCCCTTCCTCTACTGAAAATAACAAATCTTCTGTAATTTTCTGGTTAATACTTTCAATTTTACTAGATAGAATTTTCATTTCCCTTTCATTTTCTCTAATAATGGCTTTTAATATTTCAAACCCACAATTATCAAAAATTTCTAACAATTCCTGGTGAAAAATACTTCCTTCCTTCACTTTATTAGGATATTTCACCACCCTCAAGCCTTTAGGCACAATTTTTAAACGTAAACATTCCCTTAGGTATGCATTCTCCATATCATAATTTTTGTATTGAAAAAAAACATCATCTAACAATTTTATATTATAGTCAAACTTCATTTTGTAATCTCCCTCATGCTGTGAGGGTAATTTAAAGTCCTTAAAACAATATTGCTTTTGAAAAAAACTTTTAAAATCAATTTTGCGACTCTCACCAGTCTCTTTGTGTCCATTACTATTATTTGTCCTTTCGTTGTTAGAGCCAGCACCCACAGTGTTTTCTGACCTAAAAAAATGTTGGTACATCCGAACTAATATCACCATTAGCAATGCTTGCATGAGATTTCTGTGTTCTGCTACGCCCGTTAGCGATAGAAATTCCTTTCACGCCATTCTTGTGCTTCGACCTAGTGAGCATTTCCTGGTTCCCTGGAACACCAGGAGATGATGTCAGAAAGGGCTGGCTTGCAGGAGTCAGCAGATCATTAAGCTGCGATAACTGATTCGAAAGCATGTCAAATTTGTCAGATTCCACGCCCCTCCGCTGAGGAGCTTGCCTAGAATTTGTAGCCTCTTCAGATTCCATATAAACAACAACACAAACCAAAAAGAATCACTGTTCCAATGTTCACCAAAACACCAAAAATACAGAACAGATGGAAGAGGCACAAATCCGTGATCCACACAAATTCCTTTATTAAAACGACTCTTCAGTCCAATAAAACACAGAAACAATAAGTTTGACTATACAGTCCACTAACGCGATTACACCAGCACTGCGTTTTTGTTTAAACCACTTCATCAGATGGAGACAAATGCATACCTACACAAAAAACACTCCTTATATATTCATCAAAATAATTAAAATAATTAAACAATTAGTTAATTAAAGGGAACAAGATACTTAAACATTTAAAGGGGTAAGACTTATAATGCATACAACACATACATTAAAATATATTATAATGGAGTCCCCCACACTGACCTGATACATTAATGGATTAATAAATTAATATTATTATCAAAATTTAATAAATACTTTATAATAACTTAATCTAATAAAACAAACTAAATTCTTTAATACAACCAGCAAAAGCATTACAGCTTGTGGTATCCTATACTACCAACACTTTTTAATATAAACTGATTTTAATACACATTTAAAATAAGATAAATATAGAAAAAAATATAAAATGAAAACACTTAAAGCTTAGCTGATCTCAGCTTGAGTACAGGTGCTAAAGAGATGGCATCATTTAGACCGGGAGGTTTATTCGCCTCCAAGGAAAGCTGCCACAACAGCTCTTTATACTCAATCAAAGTTTCCCATAGCCCACCTCTTACATCCTTTTCCACTACTTCCAACACAAAGAAGCTAAATTTAGCTTCCTGGCAAATTAATTTATGTCGGTATGAAGCATTATTAGTACATTTTGTTTTTATCTCATAGTAATGCTCATAAATTCTATTTTTTAAACTTTCTTTCCGATTTCCCTATGTAAAATACATCACAATGATCACACAAACCTAAATAAACTATCCCAGAGGTGTGACAGTTCGCAAAATATTTGCTCTGGATAAGTCTGTCCCTGCTTTCTAAAAAAATTGTTTGCTTAGTACAAATAAAAGGGTATTGGGAACACCTTCCACATTTAAAGGTTCCTAGTTTCCCTTCCTTAACTTTTTCATACCATATTTACCCTCCAGAATAGTCTTTAAGCTTTTGCCCCTTCTATATGTACATTTCAAAGGTTCTTCAAAGATACATTTCAAATCCGAAATCTGACCAAACCTACACCATTCTTCCTCCAAAATCTTCCTAATTCTAGGTGCACTACCATTATAATCAACTACAAAATTACCTGTACCCTCACTGTTAAGCTTTGCAGATTTCATCTCATTCAAGACAAAATTTGAACCCAAAATGGGTTTAAATTTCTCATATCTACCTTCCCTAACTTCTCTTTCTATAGGCTCAATAAGATCTTTAGGGTAGCCTCGATCCATGAACATATTATGCAAAATCTTACATTCATCCTCAAAATCACTCTCCCTTGATGTCATACGGCTACCCCTCACATATTGTCCCTTAACAATACCTTTTTTCTGATGGTAAGGGTGAGCACTATTAAAAGCCAAATAAGAATTCGAGAATGTTGGCTTTCTAAAAATCTTAGAATAAAAACAACCTTCACTTTTGCCTATAGTAATATCCAAATAATTTAAAAATTATTTATCCTGATTATAAGTAAATTTTAAAAAATCAGTGGACTCTGAGATATACTTAAAAAATTCTAAAAATTCATCCATCGTGCCCACCCATAAAAAGCACATATCATCCAAGAAACACTTGTAAAATTTCCAGTTATGGGCATATTTTGAATTAATAATAAATGTTTCTTCCCAAGCTGTTAAAATAATATTAACATATGTGGGGGCACATCTTGCACCCATCCCTACTCCCTGAATCTACTTAAAAAATTCTCCCTCATAATGAATAAAGTTGTTGTTTAAAACTAATTCCATAAAAACTAGGATCAAATAAAATTCATTATTATTAAATTTACCATAATTTATCAGGGCTTCTTCAAACCATATCATCCCCTCATTATGGGGTATGGATGAAAAAAGGTCCACTATATCAATAGTTATAAAAGTAATATTGTCATCATACAAATCCTGAGTTATACTATGCAAAAGGTCCCAACAGTCTTTAACAGTCCCCTGGCCTCCCATAGAAAAAGACTTAAGCTTTACATCCAACCATCTCGCCAGTGGTGCAGTAATTGGGCCCTCCAAAGCAACAATAGGTCTCAAAGGGGGGGTCTTCCAAGTCTTTATGTACTTTTGGTATCCCAAAAATAGAGGGGACCTTAGGTTTCTCAACGTGAAGGTATTTTAAAGTTTCAACATCAATAGATCATTCCATAAGCAAATCATTTAAAACCACATATATTTTTTTATTACCTATATTAATCTCATTTAAAGAGGCTCTGACATATTTGTCTAAATCATCTAAGATTTCCATCATCTTAGCTTCATATACAACATTATCCATAATAACAAAACCTCCACCTTTATCTGGTTTTGTAACTCTCACTGTAGTGTCCTCCCTAAATTCCTTTAATAACCCATATTCTTCCTTAGTAAGGTTATATGTAATATTGTTCCTTGGGAGCTCAGCTCTAAGTCTGCTCCCCATTAAGGCCTCAAAAATTCTTAATTGTGGGTGTAAAGGTGGGTTGAACAAACTTTTCCTTTTCAAAACCTCACATTTCTCCCCAGTACTAGCATGTCCCTGAAAAAAACAGTTCTAAATGTTTCTTTCTTAAAAATAACTTGAGGTCAATCAACACCATACTAATATCCGCCTTCATGTTAGGAACAAATTTAAGACCTTTTGATAGTAATGAAAAATGTGCTTTATTTAATTCATATTTACTATATCCACAACGAAGCAGCAAAGGCACTAAATACTGACCAATAAATCCAAACAAAAGTGCCAAAGGACCAAGGAAGCACTTTAGATAACACCACTGAAAGTTTATTCAAATATTCCACTTAAAAACGTAGAAAGTACTAAAATAGATTAACGCTCTTATAACATCAACTGCAAGATATGCGTTTTCGTCCATACACATAGGACTTCATCAGATAAATGCTTTTAGTTCAGATTTGCATTTATGTAACTTAGTTTAATAATTTAATTAGTAAAAAACCAGTAAAACAGCTTCAATTAATTCAAACTAACAAATCAGTAACATCCTACTATTTAATATTCATGCCTATCTTATTCAGGAAGTGTCTTCATACCATATAAGGTTTACACTTTTATAACCCTTTTTCTTATAGTGGAACAATATTTAATAATCTAATAAGTCTCATAATAAATACTTTGATTTAAAAACTAACAAATAAATAAATGATAAATAATATAAATATGTAAACATACACTTAATGTAGTTTTAAAATCACAATGTATTAAAAACCATATAAAACTTCTTGTTAGGAAACTGAAGTAATCAAATACTGTATAAGGGCGCCCTCTAGTGAGTCCATTAGGAAGTGTACTGAGACAAAATTTTAAATCTTCAAAGCCCTCAATTTTAACAGTGAAGAAATTGACAGTGTGTCGTTTAACCCAGGTTTACTACCAGCCTCTAGGTTAATTTGCCACCATAGCTCTTTACTCTCCAAAATCTCTTCCCAGGGTCCACCTCTTGTGTCCGGTCTTATTTGTTCTAGTACAAAAAATTCGTATTTATATTCCTTGCAGGTCTGAGAGTGTCTAAACAGTGCATTAGTGGATTTACCCTTCCCAATATCATAAAAATGTTCATACATTCTCCTCTTTAGACCCCTCTCAGTTTTGCCCACATACAAACTCTGGCATTTTTTACATATTGCCAGATATATCACCCCTTTACTTTCACAATTGTAGAAACCTATACTTCTTAGGGTTCTTTTTCTGCTTTGTAAGTACACTTCTCCTTTATTAATAATGTGCGGACATTGTTGGCACCTCCCACACTTATATGTGCCAAGTTTACTTTTATTTATTCCCTTAAATTTGTCACCTCTATTTTCCAAAATACTCTTGATATTCCAAGCGTTTTTGAACACCAATTTTGGATACATTCCCTTTATCTCATCTATGTCAGTTAAGAGGGAAAACTTGTTCTATTCATTCATTAAGGTCTGTTTCATATTTTTATTAATTCCATTGTATTCTACCACCAGACCCCTCAAGAATTGATTCTGACCCACTATGGGCAAATGTTTTTGGTTGTTACCTTTATCCACTCCTATCCCAATAATGGGCTTATACCTTTGTAGTCTCTCTCTCTCCACTTCAGTTCTTAGTCGTAGAATAAACTCCTTGGGGTAACCTCGTTCCAAAAACATTTTTTCAAGTTTGTCACATTCCTTTAAAAAGTCACTTTCAAAACTAGTCATTCTTGACCCCCTTACAAATTGACCTTTGACAATATTTGTTTTACTATGTAGGGGGTGAGCACTACTGTAGTGTAGGAAGGAATTGACATACGTGTCTTTCCTATATATCCTACTTTCGAATCTTCCTTCATGTCTATAAATTTCTACATCCAGATACCTGAGAAACTCAGTACTAATTGTGTGTGTGAATTTTAGAAAATGTGTAGTCTGACCCAAATATTCTAAAAATTCAAAAAACTTTTCCTGTCCACCTACCCATATCAGGACTATGTCGTCCAGGTACCTGTAGTACAATGACCAGTATACATTGAAACTGGAATTAATAACAAACTTCTCTTCCCATTTGGCCAACACAATGTTCGAGTAAGTGGGTGCTGAAATTGCCCCATAGAAACACCTGATTTTTGGTGGAAGTATTCCCCATCAAAAGTAATAAAATTGTATCTGAGAACTGTATCCATAAGAGCAATACTAGTTATTTTGTCTTTGTGGATCAGTTTTGTGTCCTCAAACACACTCTCCTTCAACATGTCCATACCCTCGTCGTGGAGTATGCATCCAAATAAATCAACTATGTCTATTGTAATAAACAGGGCATCCTCATTGTACAGTTCCGGTTTTAACTCACCCAAGAATTCCCAAGAGTCTTTAATTATAGTTTTTTTGTTGACCCATATATGCTTGGTTTTAAAGTCAACGAATTTAACCAGAGGTTCTGTTTTCGAACCTTCCGCCGCGACAATGGGTCTAAATGGGGGTTTTTTTTATACTTTTATGAATTTTCGGGATACCAAATACTGTGGCCATTCTTGGTCTAGTCACCTCCAAAAATTTGAAGGTGTTGTTGTCAATTACTTCTTCACTTAGTAAGTCCTGGAGAATGTTATCTATCCTCTTGTATGCCAAGTTAACTTAATTTTTAGAGACCACTGAATACTTGTTTTCTTCCCTAAGTATGGAATTCATTTTTCCATCGTATTCAATCCTATCCATAATTACTATCCCCCCTGCCTTGTCGGGCTTCATCACCCTTACTGTATCATTGTTACTCAGTTCCTTGAGTGTTAAGTATTCCTTTTTGCTCAAGTTAAATTTGGTTTTGTATTTAATATCTTCTTTTTGTTTCCTAACTTCATTTATTAAAACATTCTCAAAATTCCTAAGCTGGGGTATTAAGGGTGGGTTGTAAATAGATTTTCTTTTTAATTCATTTTCCACTCTATTTTCTTTCTTAAACCCAATCCTGGTACCTAGTATTTCCAAACTAATCTTCCTCATGAAAAGCTTGATATCCATTATAGTTCATGTTGGGTCACCATTTTGCATAGGAATATATTTGAGTCCTTTACTAAGCAAAGTAAAATGATCAGTTTCCAAACTCAAACTACTAAAATTGTATATAGTAAAACCTTGAAATGTATTTTTATTTTGTTCCACTATAATATGTTCATCAGAAGGGTCATGTTCTCCTTTTCCAGGGCTGGAGGTATTATTCAATAAAATCTCCCCTTCTCCCCCCCCTCATGTGAAAATTTCCCCATATGTTATTGTGGGCTGCAAAGTCAGGAAATTCATTTCCACTCAAAGGAGGAAATTCTTCATCATATGTGTTGTCATACCATTTCTCCTCCCCATTTTCTTGAAATTTCCTGGTATTATAATAAAAATTCTTTCTCTTATTAAAGGGTGATATTTCCTTATTATATTGGGGAGGTTTTGGATAACAAGTATTATTTTCATATTCATTCATATCCCTTCTAAGTTTCCCCATTTTACGCTGAATGATCCCCTCACTTTTATCATCTGTATCCTTCCTTAGTTTATAATATTTATCTCTTTCTTCTGTTATCCCAAAAAGTAAATCCTTCTTAATATGAGCATCAAGTTCCTCTATTTCTTTGCTCAAAATACACTGCTTGTTTTCATTGTCATGTATAATCAATTTAATAATTTCTAGTCCACAGTTATTAAACACATTGATTAAACTGTCATAAAACTGTGAACCTATCTGTACATTATTTGGGTATTTAAATACCCTTAAACCTTTTGGGACTATTTCCCTTCTTAAACATTCATTAAGATAGGCATTTTCTATACTTAATGTCCTGTGTTTGTACAACATCTTACTTAATTTATCAATTTTAAATGCAAAAGAGCCAACATTTCGTTGTTCACCATTCTGTTGTTTATCACCTTTAAAATTAATGTTAAAGTCGTTGTTAAGCCATTCTTCCGTTGATTTAGAAGAAAAATTAACAGTACCTTTAGGTGCTGACGTATCAACACAAGTCTTAGGTCTAGCACCCATTTCAAAAAAGTTGTCACTTTGCGTTGCGTCTCTGCCTACATCCAGTAGTTTCGGTGTGTCCATAGGGTTGAAATTACTTTCTTCCAGTTCAAGCGGGTCGCCGGTTGCCTCAGCTTCACCAATAAGCTCCCTTTTACGCTTGGTCTGCTTACCACTGAACCGTTCGGTTCCATTTCCCCTGGATTCCACCTGGTTCCTGCTGACTACAAGGCTCTGGCAGAGAGGCGTAAGTAAGTCAATGAGTTCAGTGAGTTGGCCAATCAACCTTCTCGATTGGCCCGCCTCCTCCTGTGCGTCTGAACTCATACTGACTTCTTGGTTTCTGAGCTTCCCTTAGTCAAACTGTAAAGCACTAAATCCACAACGAAGCAGCAAAGGCACTAAATACTGACCAATAAATCCAAACAAAAGTGCCAAAGGACCAAGGAAACACTTTAGATAACAGCACTGAAAGTTTATTCAAATATTCCACTTAAAAACGTAGAAAGTACTAAAATAGATTAACGCTCTTATAACATCAACTGCAAGATAAGCGTTTTCGTCCATACACATAGGACTTCATCAGATAAATGCTTTTAGTTCACATTTGCATTTATGTAACTTAGTTTAATGATTTAATTAGTAAAAAAACAGTAAAACAGCTTCAATTAATTCAATCTAACAAATCAGTAACATCCTACTATTTAATATTCATGCCTATCTTATTCAGGAAGTGTCTTCATACCATATAAGGTTTACACTTTTATAACCCTTTTTCTTATAGTGGAACAATATTTAATAATCTAATAAGTCTCATAATAAATACTTTGATTTAAAAACTAACAAATAAATAAATGATAAATAATATAAATATGTAAATATACACTTAATGTAGTTTTAAAATCACAATGTATTAAAAACCATATAAAACTTCTTGTTAGGAAACTGAAGTAATCAAATACTGTATAAGGGCGCTCTCTAGTGAGTCCATTAGGAAGTGTACTGAGACAAAATTCTAAATCTTCAAAGCCCCCAATTTTAACAGTGAAGAAATTGACAGTGTGTCGTTTAACCCAGGTTTACTACCAGCCTCTAGGTTAATTTGCCACCATAGCTCTTTACTCTCCAAAATATCTTCCCAGGGTCCACCTCTTGTGTCCGGTCTTATTTGTTCTAGTACAAAAAATTTGTATTTATATTCCTTGCAGGTCTGAGAGTGTCTAAACAGTGCATTAGTGGATTTACCCTTCCCAATATCATAAAAATGTTCATACATTCTCCTCTTTAGACCCCTCTCAGTTTTGCCCACATACAAACTCTGGCATTTTTTACATATTGCCAGATATATCACCCCTTTACTTTCACAATTGTAGAAACCTATACTTCTTAGGGTTCTTTTTCTGCTTTGTAAGTACACTTCTCCTTTATTAATAATGTGCGGACATTGTTGGCACCTCCCACACTTATATGTGCCAAGTTTACTTTTATTTATTCCCTTAAATTTATCACCTCTTTTTTCCAAAATACTCTTGATATTCCAAGAGTTTTTGAACACCAATTTTGGATACATTCCCTTTATCTCATCTATGTCAGTTAAGAGGGAAAACTTGTTCTATTCATTCATTAAGGTCTGTTTCATATTTTTATTAATTCCATTGTATTCTACCACCAGACCCCTCAAGAATTGATTCTGACCCACTATGGGCAAATGTTTTTGGTTGTTACCTTTATCCACTCCTATCCCAATAATGGGCTTAAACCTTAGTAGTCTCTCTCTCTCCACTTCAGTTCTTAGTCGTAGAATAAACTCCTTGGGATAACCTCATTCCAAAAACATTTTTTCAAGTTTGTCACATTCCTTTAAAAAGTCACTTTCAAAACTAGTCATTCTTGACCCCCTTACAAATTGACCTTTGACAATATTTGTTTTACTATGTAGGGGGTGAGCACTACTGTAGTGTAGGAAGGAATTGACATACGTGTCTTTCCTATATATCCTACTTTCGAATCTTCCTTCATGTCTATAAATTTCTACATCCAGATACCTGAGAAACTCAGTACTAATTGTGTGTGTGAATTTTAGAAAATGTGTAGTCTGACCCAAATATTCTAAAAATTCAAAAAACTTTTCCTGTCCACCTCCCCATATCAGGACTATGTCGTCCATGTACCTGTAGTACAATGACCAGTATACATTGAAACTGGAATTAATAACAAACTTCGCTTCCCATTTGGCCAACTCAATGTTCGAGTAAGTGGGTGCACAAATTGCCCCCATAGAAACACCTGATTTTTGATGGAAGTATTCCCCATCAAAAGTAATAAAATTGTATCTGAGAACTGTATCCATAAGAGCAATACTAGCTATTTTATCTTTGTGGCTCAGTTTTGTGTCCTCAAACACACTCTCCTCGAACATGTCCATACCCTCGTCGTGGGGTATGCATCCAAATAAATCAACTATGTCTATTGTAATAAACAGGGCATCCTCATTGTACAGTTCCGGATTTAACTCACCCAAGAATTCCCAAGAGTCTTTAATTATAGTTTTTTTGTTGACCCATATATGCTTGGTTTTAAAGTCAACGAATTTAGCCAGAGGTTCTGTTTTTGAACCTTCCGCCGCGACAATGGGTCTAAATGGGGGTTTTTTTTATACTTTTATGAATTTTCGGGATACCAAATACTGTGGCCATTCTTGGTCTAGTCACCTCCAAAAATTTGAAGGTGTTGTTGTCAATTACTTCTTCACTTAGTAAGTCCTGGAGAATGTTATCTATCCTCTTGTATGCCAAGTTAACTTCATTTTTAGAGACCACTGAATACTTGTTTTCTTCCCTAAGTATGGAATTCATTTTTCCTTTGTACTCAATCCTATCCATAATTACTATCCCCCCTCCCTTGTCGGGCTTCATCACCCTTACTGTATTGTTGTTACTCAATTCCTTGAGTGTTAAGTATTCCTTTTTGCTCAAGTTAAATTTGGTTTTGTATTTAATATCTTCTTTTTGTTTCCTAACTTCATTTATTAAAACATTCTCAAAATTCCTAAGCTGGGGTATTAAGGGTGGGTTGTAAATAGATTTTCTTTTTAATTAATTTTCCACTCTATTTTCTTTCTTAAACCCCATCCTGGTACCTAGTATTTCCAAATTAATCTTCCTCATGAAAAGCTTGATATCCATTATAGTTCGTGTTGGGTCACCATTTTGCATAGGAATATATTTGAGTCCTTTACTAAGCAAAGTAAAATGATCAGTTTCCAAACTCAAACTACTAAAATTGCATATAGTAAAACCTTAAAATGTATTTTTATTTTGTTCCACTATAATATGTTCATCAAACGGGTCATGTTCTCCTTTTCCAGGGCTGGAGGTATTATTCAATAAAATCTCCCCCTCCCCCTTCTCCCCCCCTCATGTGAAAATTTCCCCTTATGTTACTGTGGGCTGCAAAGCCAGGAAATTCATTTCCACTCAAAGGAGGAAATTCTTCATCATATGTGTTGTCATACCATTTCTCCTCCCCATTTTCTTGAAATTTCCTGGTATTATAATAAAAATTCTTTCTCTTATTAAAGGGTGATATTTCCTTATTATATTGGGGTGGTTTTGGATAACAAGTATTATTTTCATATTCATTCATATCTCTTCTAAGTTTCCCCATTTTACGCTGAATGATCCCCTCACTTTTATCATCTGTATCCTTCCTTAGTTTATAATATTTATCTCTTTCTTCTGTTATCCCAAAAAGTAAATCCTTCTTAATATGAGCATCAAGTTCCTCTATTTCTTTGCTCAAAATACACTGCTTGTTTTCATTGTCATGTATAATCAATTTAATAATTTCTAGTCCACAGTTATTAAACACATTGATTAAACTGTCATAAAACTGTGTACCTATCTATACATTATTTGGGTATTTAAATACCCTTAAACCTTTTGGGACTATTTCCCTTCTTAAACATTCATTAAGATAGGCATTTTCTATACTTAATGTCCTGTGTTTGTACAGCATCTTACTTAATTTATCAATTTTAAATGCAAAAGAGCCAACATTTCATTGTTCACCATTCTGTTGTTTATCACCTTTAAAATTAATGTTAAAGTCTTTGTTAAGCCATTCTTCCGTTGATTTAGAAGAAAAATTAACAGTACCTTTAGGTGCTGACGTATCAACACAAGTCTTAGGTCTAGCACCCATTTCAAAAAAGTTGTCACTTTGCGTTGCGTCTCTGCCTACATCCAGTAGTTTCGGTGTGTCCATAGGGTTGAAATTACTTTCTTCCAGTTCAAGCGGGTCGCCGGTTGCCTCAGCTTCACCAATAAGCTCCCTTTTACGCTTGGTCTGCTTACCACTGAACCGTTCGGTTCCGTTTCCCCTGGATTCCACCTGGTTCCTACTGACTACAAGGCTCTAGCAGAGAGGCGTAAGTAAGTCAATGAGTTCAGTGAGTTGGTCAATCAACCTTCTCGATTGGCCCACCTCCTCCTGTGCGTCTGAACTCATACTGACTTCGTGGTTTCTGAGCTTCCCTTAGTCGAACTGTAAAGCACTAAATCTACAACGAAGCAGCAAAGGCACTAAATACTGACCAATAAATCCAAACAAAAGTGCCAAAGGACCAAGGAAGCACTTTAGATAACACCACTGAAAGTTTATTCAAATATTCCACTTAAAAACATAGAAAGTACTAAAATAGATTAACGCTCTTATAACATCAACTGCAAGATACGCGTTTTCGTCCATACACATAGGACTTCATCAGATAAATGCTTTTAGTTCACATTTGCATTTATGTAACTTAGTTTAATGATTTAATTAGTAAAAAAACAGTAAAACAGCTTCAATTAATTCAAACTAACAAATCAGTAACATCCTACAATTTAATATTCATGCCTATCTTATTCAGGAAGTGTCTTCATACCATATAAGGTTTACACTTTTATAACCCTTTTTCTTATAGTGGAACAATATTTAATAATCTAATAAGTCTCATAATAAATACTTTGATTTAAGAACTAACAAATAAATAAATGATAAATAATATAAATATGTAAATATACACTTAATGTAGTTTTAAAATCACAATGTATTAAAAACCATATAAAACTTCTTGTTAGGAAACTGAAGTAATCAAATACTGTATAAGGGCGCCCTCTAGTGAGTCCATTAGGAAGTGTACTGAGACAAAATTCTAAATCTTCAAAGCCCTCAATTTTAACAGTGAAGAAATTGACAGTGTGTCATTTAACCCAGGTTTACTACCAGCCTCTAGGTTAATTTGCCACCATAGCTCTTTACTCTCCAAAATCTCTTCCCAGGGTCCACCTCTTGTGTCCGGTCTTATTTGTTCTAGTACAAAAAATTCGTATTTATATTCCTTGCAGGTCTGAGAGAGTCTAAACAGTGCATTAGTGGATTTACTCTTCCCAATATCATAAAAATGTTCATACATTCTCCTCTTTAGACCCCTCTCAGTTTTGCCCACATAGAAACTCTGGCATTTTTTACATATTGCCAGATATATCACCCCTTTACTTTCACAATTGTAGAAACCTATACTTCTTAGGGTTCTTTTTCTGCTTTGTAAGTACACTTCTCCTTTATTAATAATGTGCGGACATTGTTGGCACCTCCCACACTTATATGTGCCAAGTTTACTTTTATTTATTCCCTTAAATTTGTCACCTCTTTTTTCCAAAATACTCTTGATATTCCAAGAGTTTTTGAACACCAATTTTGGATACATTCCCTTTATCTCATCTATGTCAGTTAAGAGGGAAAACTTGTTCTATTCATTCATTAAGGTCTGTTTCATATTTTTATTAATTCCATTGTATTCTACCACCAGAACCCTCAAGAATTGATTCTGACCCACTATGGGCAAATGTTTTTGGTTGTTACCTTTATCCACTCCTATCCCAATAATGGGCTTAAACCTTTGTAGTCTCTCTCTCTCCACTTCAGTTCTTAGTCGTAGAATAAACTCCTTGGGATAACCTCATTCCAAAAACATTTTTTCAAGTTTGTCACATTCCTTTAAAAAGTCACTTTCAAAACTAGTCATTTTTGACCCCCTTACAAATTGACCTTTGACAATATTTGTTTTACTATGTAGGGGGTGAGCACTACTGTAGTGTAGGAAGGAATTGACATACATGTCTTTCCTATATATCCTACTTTCGAATCTTCCTTCATGTCTATAAATTTCTACATCCAGATACCTGAGAAACTCAGTACTAATTGTGTGTGTGAATTTTAGAAAATGTGTAGTCTGACCCAAATATTCTAAAAATTCAAAAAACTTTTCCTGTCCACCTCCCCATATCAGGACTATGTCGTCCAGGTACCTGTAGTACAATGACCAGTATACATTGAAACTGGAATTAATAACAAACTTCTCTTCCCATTTGGCCAACACAATGTTCGAGTAAGTGGGTGCACAAATTGCCCCCATAGAAACACCTGATTTTTGGTGGAAGTATTCCCCATCAAAAGTAATAAAATTGTATCTGAGAACTGTATCCATAAGAGCAATACTAGCTATTTTGTCTTTGTGGCTCAGTTTTGTGTCCTCAAACACACTCTCCTCGAACATGTCCATACCCTCGTCGTGGGGTATGCATCCAAATAAATCAACTATGTCTATTGTAATAAACAGGGCATCCTCATTGTACAGTTCCGGTTTTAACTCACCCAAGAATTCCCAAGAGTCTTTAATTATAGTTTTTTTGTTGACCCATATATGCTTGGTTTTAAAGTCAACGAATTTAGCTAGAGGTTCTGTTTTCGAACCTTCCGCCGCGACAATGGGTCTAAATGGGGGGGGGGTTATACTTTTATGAATTTTCAGGATACCAAATACTGTGGCCATTCTTGGTCTAGTCACCTCCAAAAATTTGAAGGTGTTGTTGTCAATTACTTCTTCACTTAGTAAGTCCTGGAGAATGTTATCTATCCTCTTGTATGCCAAGTTAACTTCATTTTTAGAGACCACTGAATACTTGTTTTCTTCCCTAAGTATGGAATTCATTTTTCCTTCGTATTCAATCCTATCCATAATTACTATCCCCCCTCCCTTGTCGGGCTTCATCACTCTTACTGTATCGTTGTTACTCAATTCCTTGAGTGTTAAGTATTCCTTTTTGCTCAAGTTAAATTTGGTTTTGTATTTAATATCTTCTTTTTGTTTCCTAACTTCATTTATTAAAACATTCTCAAAATTCCTAAGCTGGGGTATTAAGGGTGGGTTGTAAATAGATTTTCTTTTTAATTAATTTTCCACTCTATTTTCTTTCTTAAACCCCATCTTGGTACCTAGTATTTCCAAATTAATCTTCCTCATGAAAAGCTTGATATCCATTATAGTTCGTGTTGGGTCACCATTTTGCATAGGAATATATTTGAGTCCTTTACTAAGCAAAGTAAAATGATCAGTTTCCAAACTCAAACTACTAAAATTGTATATAGTAAAACCTTGAAATGTATTTTTATTTTGTTCCACTATAATATGTTCATCAGAAGGGTCATGTTCTCCTTTTCCAGGGCTGGAGGTATTATTCAATAAAATCTCCCCCTCCCCCCTTCTCCCCCCCTCATGTGAAAATTTCCCCTTATGTTATTGTGGGCTGCAAAGCCAGGAAATTCATTTCCACTCAAAGGAGGAAATTCTTCATCATATGTGTTGTCATACCATTTCTCCTCCCCATTTTCTTGAAATTTCCTGGTATTATAATAAAAATTCTTTCTCTTATTACAGGGTGATATTTCCTTATTATATTGGGGTGGTTTTGGATAACAAGCATTATTTTCATATTCATTCATATCCCTTCTAAGTTTCCCCATTTTACGCTGAATGATCCCTCACTTTTATCATCTGCATCCTTCCTTAGTTTATAATATTTATCTCTTTCTTCTGTTATCCCAAAAAGTAAATCCGTCTTAATATGAGCATCAAGTTCCTCTATTTCTTTGCTCAAAATACACTGCTTGTTTTCATTGTCACGTATAATCAATTTAATAATTTCTAGTCCACAGTGATTAAACACATTGATTAAACTGTCATAAAACTGTGTACCTATCTGTACATTATTTGGGTATTTAAATACCCTTAAACCTTTTGGGACTATTTCCCTTCTTAAACATTCATTAAGATAGGCATTTTCTATACTTAATGTCCTGTGTTTGTACAACATCTTACTTAATTTATCAATTTTAAATGCAAAAGAGCCAACATTTCATTGTTCACCATTCTGTTGTTTATCACCTTTAAAATTAATGTTAAAGTCTTTGTTAAGCAATTCTTCCGTTGATTTAGAAGAAAAATTAACAGTACCTTTAGGTGCTGACGTATCAACACAAGTCTTAGGTCTAGCACCCATTTCAAAAAAGTTGTCACTTTGCGTTGCGTCTCTGCCTACATCCAGTAGTTTCGGTGTGTCCATAGGGTTGAAATTACTTTCTTCCAGTTCAAGCGGGTCGCCAGTTGCCTCAGCTTCACCAATAAGCTCCCTTTTACGCTTGGTCTGCTTACCACTGAACCGTTCGGTTCCGTTTCCCCTGGATTCCACCTGGTTCCTACTGACTACAAGGCTCTGGCAGAGAGGCGTAAGTAAGGCAAGGAGTTCAGTGAGTTGGGCAATCAACCTTCTCGACTGGCCCACCTCCTCCTGTGCGTCTGAACTCATACTGACTTCGTGGTTTCTGAGCTTCCCTTAGTCAAACTGTAAAGCACTAAATCCACAACGAAGCAGCAAAGGCACTAAATAATGACCAATAAATCCAAACAAAAGTGCCAAAGGACCAAGGAAGCACTTTAGATAACACCACTGAAAGTTTATTCAAATATTCCACTTAAAAACGTAGAAAGTACTAAAATAGATTAACGCTCTTATAACATCAACTGCAAGATACGCGTTTTCGTCCATACACATAGGACTTCATCAGATAAATGCTTTTAGTTCACATTTGCATTTATGTAACTTAGTTTAATGATTTAATTAGTAAAAAACCAGTAAAACAGCTTCAATTAATTCAAACTAACAAATCAGTAACATCCTACTATTTAATATTCATGCCTATCTTATTCAGGAAGTGTCTTCATACCATATAAGGTTTACACTTTTATAACCCTTTTTCTTATAGTGGAACAATATTTAATAATCTAATAAGTCTCATAATAAATACTTTGATTTAAAAACTAACAAATAAATAAATGATAAATAATATAAATATGTAAATATAATTGTAAATAGTATAACCCTGATATTTCTTGATGCAGCCTTGGGAAAAAATAAAATCTGTGTTGATACAATTGCTAAACATATGCTCTTCTATCAATTCCACTGCTGAAATCTCTTGTTGCTGCTGTTGTAGTTGTTGTTCTGCATGCCCCTTGCCCCTATATACCCCCATACTGGTAGTTTTTTTGCTGGTAATTTCTTATTCTCTCTGACCTCCTTAAAGGGGGGTATTCATCCAAATTATTCAGATCACCTACTTCATCTTCTCCATTTAATACAAAGTGCTCATTCCCTCTCCTATCCATACCAAAATCATTATGGTTTCTGTACGAAAAATATCTTGGTTTGGGATAACACACTTTGTCCTTATATTCTTTAATGTCTTTATCTAACTTCCTACTTTTCCTAATATATGCTTTATTAATATTATTATCAATCTTCTGCAACATACCGTAATACTGTCTCTGCCCTTCCTCTACTGAAAATAACAAATCTTCTGTAATTTTCTGGTTAATACTTTCAATTTTACTAGATAGAATTTTCATTTCCATTTCATTTTCTCTAATAATGGCTTTTAATATTTCAAACCCACAATTATCAAAAATTTCTAACAATTCCTGGTGAAAAATACTTCCTTCCTTCACTTTATTAGGATATTTCACCACCCTCAAGCCTTTAGGCACAATTTTTAAACGTAAACATTCCCTCAGGTATGCATTCTCCATATCATAATTTTTGTATTGTATAAAAACATCATCTATCAATTTTATATTATAGTCAAACTTCATTTCGTAATCTCCCTCATGCTGTGAGGGTAATTTAAAGTCCTTAAAACAATATTGCTTTTGAAAAAAACTTTTAAAATCAATTTTGCGACTCTCACCAGTCTCTTTGTGTCCATTACTATTATTTGTCCTTTCGTTGTTAGAGCCAGCACCCACAGTGTTTTCTGACCTAAAAAATGTTGGTACATCCGAACTAATATCACCATTAGTAATGCTTGCATGAGATTTCTGTGTTCTGTTACGCCCGTTAGCAAAAGAAACTCCTTTCGCGCCATTCTCGTGCTTTGACCTAGTGAGCATTTCCTGGTTCCCTGGAACACCAGGAGATGATGTCAGAAAGGGCTGGCTTGCAGGAGTCAGCAGCTCAATAAGCTGCGATAACTGATTCGAAAGCATGTCAAACTTGTCAGATTCCATGCCCCTCCACTGTGGAGCTTGCCTAGAATTTGTAGCCTCTTCAGATTCCATATAAACAACACAAACCAAAAAGAATCACTGTTCCAATGTTCACCAAAACACCAAAAATACAGAACAGATGGAAGAGGCACAAATCCGTGATCCACATGAATTCCTTTATTAAAACGACTCTTCAGTCCAATAAAACTCAGAAACAATAAGTTTGACTATACAGTCCACTAACGCGATTACACCAGCATTGCGTTTTCATTTAAACCACTTCATCAGATGGAAACAAATGCATACCTACACAAAAAACACTCCTTATATATTCATCAAAATAATTAAAAAGGGAACAAGATACTTAAACATTTAAAGGGGTAAGACTTATAATGCATACAACACATACATTAAAATATATTATAATGGAGTCCCCCCACACTGACCTGATACATTAATGGATTAATAAATTAATATTATTATCAACATTTAATAAATACTTTATAATAACTTAATCTAATAAAACAAACTAAATTCTTTAATACAACCAGCAAAAGCATTACAGCTTGTGGTATCCTATACTACCAACACTTTTTAATATAAACTGATTTTAATACACATTTAAAATAAGATAAATATAGAAAAAAATATAAAATGAAAACACTTAAAGCTTAGCTGATCTCAACTTGAGTGCAGGTGCTAAAGAGATGACATCATTTAGACCTGGAGGTTTATTCGCCTCCAAGGAAAGCAACCACAACAGCTCTTTATACTCAATCGAAGTTTCCTATAGCCCACCTCTTACATCCTTTTCCACTACTTCCAACACAAAGAAGCTAAATTTAGCTTCCTGGCAAATTAATTTATGTCGGTATAAAGTATTATTAGTACATTTTGTTTTTATCTCATAGTAATGCTCATAAATTCTATTTTTTTAACTTTCTTTCCGATTTCCCTATGTAAAATGCATCACAATGATCACACAAACCTAAATAAACTATCCCAGAGGTGTGACAGATCGCAAAATATTTGCTCTGGATAAGTCTGTCACTGCTCTCTAAAAAAATTGTTTGCTTAGTACAAATAAAACGGCATTGGGAACACCTTCCACATTTAAAGGTTCCTAGTTTCCCTTCCTTAACTTTTTTCATACCATATTTACCCTCCAGAATAGTCTTTAAGCTTTTGCCCCTTCTATATGTACATTTCAAAGGTTCTTCAAATATACATTTCAAATCCGAAATCTGACCAAACCTACACTAGTCTTCCTCCAAAATCTTCCTAATTCTAGGTGCACTACCATTATAATCAACTACAAAATTGGCTGTACCCTCACTGTTAAGCTTTGTAGATTTCATCTCATTCAAGACAAAATTTGAACCCAAAATGGGTTTAAATTTGCCATATCTACCTTCCCTAACTTCTCTTTCTATAGGCTCATTAAGATCTTTTGGGTAGCCTTGATCCATAAACATATTATGCAAAATCTTACATTCATCCTCAAAATCACTCTCCCTTGATGTCATATGGCTACCCCTCACATATTGTCCCTTAACAATACCTTTTTTCTGATGGTAAGGGTGAGCACTATTAAAAGCCAAATAAGAATTCAAGAATGTTGGCTTTCTAAAAATCTTAGAATAAAAACAACCCTCACTTTTGCCTATAGTAATATCCAAATAATTTAAAAATTATTTATCCTGATTATAAGTAAATTTTAAAAAATCAGTGGACTCTGAGATATACTTAAAAAATTCTAAAAATTCATCCATCGTGCCCACCCATAAAAAGCACATATCATCCAAGAAACGCTTGTAAAATTTCCAGTTATGGGCATATTTTGAATTAATAATAAATTTTTCTTCCCAAGCTGTTAAAATAATATTAACATATGTAGGGGCACATCTTGCACCCATCCCTACTCCCTGAATCTGCTTAAAAAATTCTCCCTCATAATGAATAAAGTTGTTGTTTAAAACTAATTCCATAAAAACTAGGATCAAATAAAATTCATTATTATTAAATTTACCATAATTTATCAGGGCTTCTTCAAACCATATCACCCCCTCATTATGGGGTATAGATGAAAAAAGGTCCACTATATCAATAGTTATAAAAGTAATATTGTCATCATAAAAATCCTGAGTTATACTATGCAAAAGGTCCCAAGAGTCTTTAACAGTCCCCTGGCCTCCCATAGAAAAAGACTTAAGCTTTACATCCAACCATCTCACCAGTGGTGCAGTAACTGGGCCCTCCGAAGCAACAATAGGTCTCAAAGGGGGGTCTTCCAAGTCTTTATGTACTTTTGGTATCCCAAAAATAGAGGGGACCTTAGGTTTCTCAACGTGAAGATATTTAAAAGTTTCAACATCAATAGATCGTTCCGTAAGCAAATCATTTAAAACCACATATATTTTTTTATTACCTATATTAATCTCATTTAAAGAGGCTCTGACATATTTGTCTAAATCATCTAAGATTTCCATCATCTTAGCTTCATATACAATATTATCCATTATAACAGAACCTCCACCTTTATCTGGTTTCATAACTCTCACTGTAGTGTCCTCCCTAAATTCCTTTAATAACCCATATTCTTCCTTAGTAAGGTTATATGTAATATTGTTCCTTGGGAGCTCAGCTCTAAGTCTACTCTCCATTAAGGCCTCAAAATTTCTTAATTGTGGGTTTACAGGTGGGTTGAACAAACTTTTCCTTTTCAAAACCTCACATTTCTCCCCAGTACTAGCATGTCCCTGAAAAAACAGTTCTAAATTTTTCTTTCTTAAAAATATATTGAGGTCAATCAACACCTTACTAATATCTGCCTTCGTGTTAGGAACAAATTTAAGACCTTTTGATAGTAACGAAAAATGTGCTTTATTTAATTCATATTTACTATAATTGTAAATAGTATAACCCTGATATTTCTTGATGCAGCCTTGGGAAAAAATAAAATCTGTGTTGATACAATTGCTAAACATATGCTCTTCTATCAATTCCACTGCTGAAATCTCTTGTTGCTGCTGTTGTAGTTGTTGTTCTGCATGCCCCTTGCCCCTATATACCCCCCTTACTGGTAGTTTTTTTGCTGGTAATTTCTTATTCTCTCTGACCTCCTTAAAGGGGGGTATTTATCCAAATTATTTAGATCACCTACTTCATCTTCTCCATTTAATACAAAGTGCTCATTCCCTCTCCTATCCATACCAAAATCATTACGGTTTCTGTACGAAAAATATCTTGGTTTGGGATAACACACTTTGTCCTTATATTCTTTAATGTCTCTATCTAACGTCCTACTTTTCCTAATATATGCTTTATTAATATTATTATCAATCTTCTGCAACATATCGTAATACTGTCTCTGCCCTTCCTCTACTGAAAATAACAAATCTTCTGTAATTTTCTGGTTAATACTTTCAATTTTACTAGATAGAATTTTCATTTCCCTTTCATTTTCTCTAATAATGGCCTTTAATATTTCAAACCCACAATTATCAAAAATTTCTAACAATTCCTGGTGAAAAATACTTCCTTCCTTCACTTTATTAGGATATTTTACCACCGTCAAGCCTTTAGGCACAATTTTTAAACGTAAACATTCCCTCAGGTATGCATTCTCCATACCATAATTTTTGTATTGAAAAAAACATCATCTAACAATTTTATATTATAGTCAAACTTCATTTCGTAATCTCCCTCATGCTGTGAGGGTAATTTAAAGTCCTTAAAACAATATTGCTTTTGAAAAAAAACTTTTAAAATCAATTTTGCGACTCTCAACAGTCTCTTTGTGTCTATTACTATTATTTGTCCTTTCGTTGTTAGAGCCAGCACCCACAGTGTTTTCTGACCTAAAAAATGTTGGTACATCTGAACTAATATCACCATTAGTAACGCTTGTATGAGATTTCTGTGTTCTGTTACGCCCGTTAGCAAAAGAAACTCCTTTCACTCCATTCTCGTGCTTTGACCTAGTGAGCATTTCCTGGTTCCCTGGAACACCAGGAGATGATGTCAGAAAGGGCTGGCTTGCAGGGGTCAGCAGCTCAATAAGCTGCAATAACTGATTCGAAAGCATGTCAAACTTGTCAGATTCCACGCCCCTCCGCTGAGGAGCTTCCCTACAATTTGTAGCCTCTTCAGATTCCATATAAACAACAACACAAACCAAAAAGAATCACTGTTCCAATGTTCACCAAAACACCAAAAATACAGAACAGATGGAAGAGGCACAAATCCGTGATCCACACGAATTCCTTTATTAAAACGACTCTTCAGTCCAATAAAATGTAGAAACAATAAGTTTGACTATACAGTCCACTAACGCGATTACACAAGCACTGCGTTTTCATTTAAACCACTTCATCAGATGGAGACAAATGCATACCTATACAAAAAACACTCCTTATATATTCATCAAAATAATTAAAATAATTAAACAATTAGTTAATTAAAGGGAACAAGATACTTAAACATTTAATGGGGTAAGACTTATAATGCATACAACACGTACATTAAAATATATTATAATGGAGTCCCCCCACACTGACCTGATACATTAATGGATTAATAAATTAATATTATTATCAAAATTTAATAAATACTTTATAATAACTTAATCTAATAAAGCAAACTAAATTCTATAATACAACCAGCAAAAGCATTACAGCTTGTGGTATCCTATACTACCAACACTTTTTAAATATAAACTGATTTTAATACACATTTAAAATAAGATAAATATAGAAAAAAATATAAAAATGAAAATACTTAAAGCTTAGCTGGTCTCAGCTTGAGTATAGGTGCTAAAGAGATGGCATCATTTAGACCTGGAGGTTTATTCGCCTCCAAGGAAAGCTGCCACAACAGCTCTTTATACTCAATCGAAGTTTCCCATAGCCCACCTCTTACATCCTTTTCCACTACTTCCAACACAAAGACACTAAATTTAGCTTCCTGGCAAATTAATTTATGTTGGTATAAATCATTATTAGTACATTTGGTTTTTATCTCATAGTAATGCTCATAAATTCTATTTTTTAAACTTTCTTTCCGATTTCCCTATGTAAAATGCGTCACAATGATCACACAAACCTAAATAAACTATCCCAGAGGTGTGACAGTTCACAAAATATTTGCTCTGGATAAGTCTGTCCCTCCTCTCTAAAAAAATTGTTTGCTTAGTACAAATAAAAGGGCATTGGGAACACCTTCCACATTTAAAGGTTCCTAGTTTCCCTTCCTTAACTTTTTTCATACCATATTTACCCTCCAGAATAGTCTTTAAGCTTTTGCCCCTTCTATATGTGCATTTCAAAGGTTCTTCAAAGATACATTTCAAATCTGAAATCTGACCAAACCTACACCATTCTTCCTCCAAAATCTTAACTACCATTATAATCAACTACAAAATTGCCTGTACCCTCACTGTTAAGCTTTGTAGATTTCATCTCATTCAAGACAAAATTTGAACCCAAAATGGGTTTAAATTTGTCATATCTACCTTCCCTAACTTCTCTTTCTATAGTCTCAATAAGATCTTTAGGGTAGCCTCGATCCATAAACATATTATGCAAAATCTTACATTCATCCTCAAAATCACTCTCCCTTAATGTCATACGGCTACCCCTCACATATTGTCCCTTAACAATACCTTTTTTCTGATGGTAAGGGTGAGCACTATTAAAAGCCAAATAAGAATTCGAGAATGTTGGCTTTCTAAAAATCTTAGAATAAAAACAACCCTCACTTTTGCCTATAGTAATATCCAAATAATTAAAAAATTATTTATCCTGATTATAAGTAAATTTTAAAAAATCAGTGGACTCTGAGATATACTTAAAAAAATCTAAAAATTCATCCATCGTGCCCACCCATAAAAAGCACATATCATCCAAGAAATGCTTGTAAAATTTCCAATTATGGGCATATTTTGAATTGATAATGAATTTTTCTTCCCAAGCTGTTAAAATAATATTAACATATGTGGGGGCCCATCTTGCACCCATCTCTACTCCCTGAATCTGCTTAAAAAATTCTCCCTCATAATGAATAAAGTTGTTGTTTAAAACTAATTCCATAAAAACTAGGATCAAATAAAATTCATTATTATTAAATTTACCATAATTTATCAGGGCTTCTTCAAACCATATCATCCCCTCATTATGGGGTATAGATGAAAAAAGGTCCACTATATCAATAGTTATAAAAGTAATATTGTCATCATACAAATCCTGAGTTATACTACGCAAAAGGTCCCAAGAGTCTTTAACAGTACCCTGGCCTCCCATAGATAAAGGCTTAAGCTTTACATCCAACCATCTCACCAGTGGTGCAGTAACTGAGCCCTCCAAAGCAACAATAGGTCTCAAAGGGGGGGGTCTTCCAAGTCTTTATGTACTTTTGGTATCCCAAAAATAGAGGGGACCCTTATGGTTGGATGTAAAGCTGTTAAAGACTCTTGGGACCTTTTGCATAGTATAACTCAGGATTTGTATGATGACAATATTACTTTTATAACTATTGATATAGTGGACCTTTTTTCATCTATACCCCATAATGAGGGGATGATATGGTTTGAAGAAGCCCTGATAAATTTTGGTAAATTTAATAATAATGAATTTTATTTGATCCTAGTTTTTATGGAATTAGTTTTAAACAACAACTTTATTCATTATGAGGGAGAATTTTTTAAGCAGATTCAGGGAGTAGGGATGGGTGCAAGATTTGCCCCCATATATTTTAATATTATTTTAACAGCTTGGGAAGAAAAATGTATTATTAATTCAAAATATGCCCATAATTGGAAATTTTACAAGCGTTTCTTGGATGATATGTGCTTTTTATGGGTGGGCACGATGGATGAATTTTTAGAATTTTTTAAGTATATCTCAAAGTCCACTGATTTTTTTAAATTTACTTATAATCAGGATAAATAATTTTTAAATTATTTGGATATTACTATAGGCAAATTGAGGGTTGTTTTTATTCTAAGATTTTTAGAAAGCCAACATTCTCGAATTCTTATTTGGCTTTTAATAGTGCTCACCCTTACCATCAGAAAAAAGGTATTGTTAAGGGACAATATGTGAGGGGTAGCCATATGACATCAAGGGAGAGTGATTTTGAGGATGAATGTAAGATTTTGCATAATATGTTCATGGATCGAGGCTACCCTAAAGATCTTATTGAGCCTATAGAAAGAGAAGTTAGGGAAGGTAGATATGACAAATTTAAACCCATTTTGGGTTCAAAATTTTTCTTGAATGAGATGAAATCTACAAAGCTTAACAGGGTACAGGCAATTTTGTAGTTGATTATAATGGTAGTGCACCTAGAATTAGGAAGATTTTGGAGGAAGAATAGTGTAGGTTTGGCCAGATTTCAGATTTGAAATGTATCTTTGAAGAACCTTTGAAATGTACATATAGAAGGGGCAGAAGCTTAAAGACTATTCTGGAGGGTAAATATGGTATGAAAAAAGTTAAGGAAGGGAAACTAGGAACCTTTAAATGTGGAAGGTGTTCCCAATGCCCTTTTATTTGTACTAAGCAAACAATTTTTTTAGAGAGCAGGGACAGACTTATCCAGAGCAAATATTTTGTGAACTGTCACACCTCTGGGATAGTTTATTTAGGTTTGTGTGATCATTGTGATGCATTTTACATAGGGAAATCGGAAAGAAAGTTAAAAAATATAATTTATGAGCATTACTATGAGATAAAAACAAAATGTACTAATAATGCTTTATACCGACATAAATTAATTTGCCAGGAAGCTAAATTTAGCTTCTTTGTGTTGAAAGTAGTGGAAAAGGATGTAAGAGGTGGGCTATGGGAAACTTCGATTGAGTATAAAGAGCTGTTGTGGCAGCTTTCCTTGGAGGCAAATAAACCTCCAGGTCTAAATGATGCCATCTCTTTAGCACCTGTGCTCAAGCTGAGATCAGCTATGCTTTAAGTGTTTTCATTTTATATTTTTTTCTATATTTATCTTATTTTAAATGTGTATTAAAATCAGTTTATATTAAAAAGTGTTGGTAGTATAGGATACCACAAGCTGTAATGCTTTTGCTGGTTGTATTAAAGAATTTAGTTTGTTTTATTAGATTAAGTTATTATAAAGTATTTATTAAATTTTGATAATAATATTAATTTATTAATCCATTAATGTATCAGGTCAGTGTGGGGGGAATCCATTATAATATATTTTAATGTATGTGTCGTATGCATTATAAACCTTACCCCTTTAAATGTTTAAGTATCTTGTTCCCTTTAATTAACTAATTGTTTAATTATTTTAATTATTTTGATGAATGTATAAGGAGTGATTTTTGTGTAGGTATGCATTTGTCACCATCTGATGAAGTGGTTTAAATCAAAACGCAGTGCTGGTGTAATCGTGTTAGTGGACTGTATAGTCAAACTTATTGTTTCTGCGTTTTATTGGACTGAAGAGTCGTTTTAATAAAGGAATTCATGTGGATCACGGATTTGTGCCTCTTCCATCTGTTCTGTATTTTTGGTATGTCTGACATCTACTAATAAGGAGCCTTGCTTGTTAATGCTGGGTGGTTTAGTCCAGGGTATGGCTTATTCGTGGATAGGAACCTGTACCTCCAGCATGTGCTCTTTACTGCGGTGACAAGGATGAGGGCCATAGGTCATTTAGGCTGGACAGATTGTGAGGTGTTACCATGGCGGTTGGACAACTGGTATGTGGGTGACATAACTCTGTATATCCAGCAGTGGTAACCTCTGTGTAGGTAGTATGAAAGGCACTCTATCTGTGGTTTTGTCAGTCACTCTGCACAGGGAATGTGTTTGAGGGCATTATCACTTTTTGTTAGGTATGTCTGCGTCCTTTTCTCTTGCTGTAGTTGTCATGGGAGGTACATACCATGTAGGACATTGTGAGGTGTAGAGGGGTACAGTGACCTAAATTTCCCTAGCTGACACACCATTTGTGATGACGCGTACCATGTACAGGGATTACAAGACTAGTGTGCCACTGTGAATATCAAAGGGGAGGCTATTGTACACTTGTTTCCCATGTTCCCTTCTGACACATCCAGTAGCAGGCAGGCAACCACCTATGCGGTGGTTAGTGTTTAAAGTGCTTTGGAATGGGGTATGGTACTCCAGTATCCACACTGGTGTTCAGTCCATGCCTTTGTCACCAGGCACCTGTTGCAATACATCTGCCCACATGTGCCTCTCTCAGTATATATATGTATATATATATATATATATATATATATATATATATATTGATATATATATATATATATATATATATAGAGAGAGAGAGAGAGAGATATTCATATACATACATATCTATAGACATTCATATCTGTCTGTATATGTGTATGTATCTATAGATATATATATATATGTATGTGTCTATTACATATATATGTATATACATATTCTATCTATCTATCTATATATGTATATCTATTTATACATACCTCTCTATATATGTATGCATATATATATATATATATATATATATATATATATATATATATATATATATATACATATATATACATAGATATCGATATAGACATATATATATACATATATATATATATATATATATATATATATATAAATACACATACACATACTTCTAAACATCCATTGCTGTACAACCTACATTGATATGTGCACATAGCAACCTTCAACTACATATGTATGTCCAGCCTTCACTAACAGTTGCAGTATGTCTCTTGCCCTATGCACATCTTCATATACATATAGATACAGACTGCTAACACATATGGAGGGTTCACAGTATGTAGATTATTAGATTATGTAGTTTACATTACCTTTGTTTCTGACAGCTTTTTTGGATGGCTTACTGCTGGCTGGCTGGCTGGCTTGCTGCTGTCTTGATGGCTTTTTTTTTTTTTTTTGGTCTCTCTCTCTCTCTCTCTCTCTCTCTCTCTCTGTCTCTCTCTCCCCCTCCAGTTGCTGCAATGATATTATTGCATGTGTGGACTGGGAGTACAGGCTGCTTTTGTAGGTATCTGCACATGTGCATGTGATGGCCTCTGCACCAATTGTTGGCCAACATTTATTAATTGCATGCAGCCTGCTGTGTGGTAATTGCAGTTCTCACTGTGATTTCAGGACAGTGCTATAAAATGTTAGGTTAGGTAGGAGTAGGCCTTTCAGTTTTTCAAGGTGGGGACCATGCTGGTTTGCTGTGGACACTGTTGTGTGAGTGAAAAGGTTGGTATGTCTCTCATATCTAAGGCTGTGTTGTAGCCACTGAAATGCATGTTGCACTGAATCCTGACTGTTGCTTCTTCTAGTTCATTCTTCTCAGTGTGTATGTTAACTCACACCTAATAATGCTAATACTGTTTTCATGGGAGTATGTACTTTCCTGTGGGACTTGTGGATTAACTGGTATACAACAGTAGCTCTTGCAATTTCTTGCTATGGCTTCACTATTTAGCCTTTACATTTACTCCTTGAAGGCCTGCTATTTGTCTTTACTGGAATGTGTTGCTATGGCTTTCCTATTTTCCATTTACATTCACTCCTTGTAATGCATGATATATTTCTTTCATCAGAAATTTCTTATATGTTTGGTGTGGTTTGGTGGCACTGCATGCAGTCTGGTGAGGCCAAGGTGTGGGGTTTGACGCTTACAAGGGTATCTTATTTTGCTGCTGAGCAGTAGTGGGGCCTTGTACTTTGTACTAACAGTTATGAATATCAGGCACATGCAGTGCTTGTAAACTGCTATACTGTCCTTAGTTTATTAGATGGCTACATCCTTTGATATTTCTGGGTTGTACTCCTACATGAGGATGTGCTTGTGGAAGCAGTTCTACAGCTATTTGCAGAGTGTGTAACAGCAGACAGGCTGATATGCCTGTGTGTTTCTGACACTTGCAGGCCTCAGATACTCTCAGGTATATATTTGAGCAGCCTCAGGGAATGGTACATATCAGTGGGATACACCCGTGATATATTTCAGATATTCTGCAGTTGTGACTGTGGGGTATTTTGAGCATATGTATTACTACACCATTTCTGACATGCAAGTAGTGTCTACTTTAACTTATTGACAGTTACCATTACGTGAGATTCCCCACCTTTCTGCCTACTGCTAGTACATTTCACAGGGAGTCAGTGGGGCACAGTTAACATTTGTTTGCAAATCAGGGACATCCCTGTAAATCAGTCACAGTTGGGAGATCTGGCCTCTTACCTATTCAAATATGGCAGTGTTTATCCTGCTCTGATACTCTGTGGGGTTTGTAAGGTGCTACTGTAACATTAATACCTACTAACATGGCTGTTTCTCTTATCACACTAATGTTATGCAATTCCACAAGAATTGCCAGTAAAGATACAAGAAACAAGCTTTGTGTAATAGCCCTCCTATATTCCCTTTACATTCAGTCCTTCTATTTCATGATATATTGCTTTCAGCACAAACTTCTTGTTTATCAGTCATGGCTTGGGGGTAAGTCATGCAGACTAGTGTTTCCAAGGTTCTGGGTTCAAGAGTGACAGGGGAATTTTATTTTTCTGCTGAGCAGACTACAGGCCTTGTCATTCAGAGTGACTAAGGCACTTTTAAGCAGTTTTAAGCGGGTTTGCACTGGTTTGCGCAGTGCTCACGCATGTGCAGTGCTGCTTAGCTTCACACACACACGCTTAGCTAAGCGCAGACAAGCGCACACCCGCTGACTACTGCTTAAAAGTGCTTACTCTCGCTAACACCCGTGCTAATTTCTTTTAAAGAAAAGGAAATGGGGAGATAGGAAAGTGGTGAAAAAGGGGGCACAAAGAGGGTAGGACAGTAGGAAAACAAGCTCGAGATTTGCAGGAAGGATGTAGGGAAGGCCCATAGCTGCCCATTTCTTTATCAGCAACAGCTGTGCATATGTGTGTAAATTTGGTGTGAAATTTGAAACCTTCCACCCCTGAGAGAGGGGTGAGAACAACAAAATATGTTGTACAGCCAATTTTAATTATCAGTTGACATGTCCAGCAGACATATCTGCAAAATGGGCAGCTATGTATGGGGCGTAATATTTTTGTGGGAACAGAGTGCCCTTTTTTTTATTTTTTTTTCAGGTGAGAGTGGAATGTGAGGTACAGGAAGTAGGTATATTTGGGGAGGTAGGTTGGGGAGGTTAACAGACAAGACAAACAAGACGCATACAGGGGCAGAGTATGACACATGTGGGGGGGAAACACAATTGACGGGGACGGATGTTTGGATATCACGAGCCCATGAGCCCACAGATGGCAACAGTGGAACTGAGATCCCCACCCATGGGCAGTTACCACTGCGCCTTCACTGCCCAGGATGGGGCTGTACTGGGAGCTGTATAGGATGGGCAGGCACACCCGTGAGTTGCGCCACCCGTGCCTCAAGCTGACGTAGGGGTACAAGCACAGAATACCTGATCTTGCTATGCACCACAGACCGGACACTTTGGAGGGTGAGTGGACGTTCTCCTCCGGCCACGCTTACAGAGGGGGGATGAGCCCCATCCCCTGCAGTGCTTCCACCCGAAGGTGGCACAGGGCCACCGGAGGAGGTTCTGGCCTGTTCACTAGTGCCAGGTGCACTCGCCAGCTGAGGTGGGAGAGGTGGGTCCGCTGGAACCCGCCTTCCCTCTTGTCCTATGTTTAGCAGTATTTTATGACATTTTGGGTTAGTAACAAACAACATCATTCAAAATTAGTTGTAACAGCATGCATCAGTATTCCCATTAACCAAACACCCATGAATTCCAAACATTGAACAGCAAGCATAACACATGCATATTTAGAACAACAGTACACAATCCAATAGCATGCAGGGTTGATTGATGGCAACAGGCCATCAGGTTTGGATATGTGAACAGGGCACATGCATCAACGTACATGCAGATATGTATGAACCAACAGGACAAATGTCCATGGGAATTAATTGTGAATACACATACCCAGTTTGGTGTGGAATGGCATTATTTGTGAAATAGGGTAGGATGAAGAAATATTACTTTAACAACTTAAACTACCTATACATATGCTGTACATTTCTAGTAGCTGCAGATATATATACCCTACATGTCTTAGTACAGTTTCCTATATGTAACCTTAGGAATGTTGGTGGTGGGAATGTTACTGCTACATTAATATACATTCCATTTTTATTCATACATGTTCATATCTGGCTGTGTTCAGTTACAGCATCCTGCTACATTTGATTTATATGGCTCTAGACAACTGTGGATGTTCAGTATTTCATGCAACCATACTATCTCCATATTGCTAGGGTACAGCAACATATCCAAATTGTGGGACAGACACATTCCAGGTTCAGTACTTTCTTAAACCCATTTCACTCTTTGGTTGTGGCTGTCTCATTCATTTCATAATGTACTGACTGCAGTATAACTTTATTCCAGACTTATTACAGCTTTCTTGGTCGATTCATACCTCTTTCTCACACTCTCACTTGTTTTATTTTTACAATTCATGATGGTACTGAATTCTAGGCATTATTAACATTTCTTACTTGTTACAACAATCCTTTCCAACAGACTCACTTATTTCATATGGCATATTTTAAAAGGGGATGTATTTGAGACATGTCTATCCTCTGTAGATTGTTCACCAGTCATTTTCAGGCTGAAGCAGTTATCTGATATTACAATACAGGTGGAAAATCTCTATTTCGCACCTGTTTAATGTTTATTTCTGGATTACAGGCTGCATCACTTATCTAATCATACAGTACTAGCAGAATCTTTCTTCAAGGCTTATTTGAACTTTATTAATATGTGACAACACTGAACTCTTTTACAAGCTGTCTCACTTATATTCTATAACAATTCCAGCAAAATAATTACTAACCTGCCTGGTGGCGCAACCACACCAGCCTATCAGCATAGGCTCGCCGATTCATAAAACAGACACCTGCAGCTGTGATATAAATGAAGTAATATTGGAACATACATCTCCATAATACACACTAAGATAATTTCTTACATACTTAATTACATGGATACTTAGTAGTGGGGCATTGGGCATTTGCCGGGCCTCCTGGATCCAACGGTTCAGTTGGTCCTGCTTACGTCTCTTCAGGTCCACATGGTGGTGACGGACCTGTTCACCAGTCCTTGGTATGCCTGTGGCACTGGTGAGATCATGTGCCAACCAGTTCCATGCCTCTGCCTTGTATGTGCCCCAGTGAACCTGGCCCTGCATGAGTTGAGCCTCGTGATCATGGACTAGGAGCCAAACCATATATTTGGACTCCTCAACACCCCACCTCTGTGTTCGGAAGTGACTGCCCTCTCCTACACCTGCCATCCTGACTGCAAATGGGTTCCACAATCAGTTATGCTGTGTATTCTCACCTATGGGGCTTATATATGCTGGTTTTCCCGCACTTATCTGTGATTGGCCATTTTGGACATGTATCAGCTTATAAAAACCTGCTTTGTCATGCTTCTATTTCCATTCATTCCTATATATATGCTAATACTGCATTTCTCAGTACAACTGTCATGGCTTAGTGGTTTAGTACTTTGACTATGGTGCACAGTATCCTGGGTTTGACCCTGGACATTGCTTTTTTTTTTGTTTTACTACTGTCTAGATAGGCTAGGAGGTATGTCTGTTTAAAGGCGGCTTTGATACAGCTTGCTCAACGTTGCCCGTCGGTAAGCCGGTTGGTGCACTGCGCAGCTCCGCACAAACGGCTTACACTGGGTAACGCGTTATTTGGCTATGAGCACGCATATTACGCTGTGTGAAGTGTTGCTCAGCTACGGGCACCTATGTTAAGTGTGTTAAAGCGCTGCTCAACTCTGGACACTCATATTACACCTGTTAAACCGCTGCTCACCTGCAAGCAGTCATACTCAGCTTGTTAGAGCGCTGCCCAGCTATGGGCACTTATAAAATTTTTTTTATTTTATTGTCTCGGATTTCTTCAAAAATACATGGCCCATTTCATTACATTTTACTTAAATTATAGTTATTTATATATATATATATATATATATATATATATATATATATATATATATATATACATATATGTCAGGGGATTGTTTCATGCTTATTTAACTAAAATAGAAAATGATGTTGTGGGGGCTCAAACCGTGACTACCTCCTCTTTCGCCATCATCTCTACCACTACGCTATTGCTACTTGGCTTAATTTGCATATTTAGATCTTACATGCTTTTCAATGACTGCTAACTGTGGCTGAGCGGAGGGCATACCCGCGCAACTGAGCGCAACTACGGGCAAACATTTTTGAAATTATAAAAAAAAAATTAAACTGTTATTTTTATGTTTTACATTACAGTTGGGTTTATAGTCTGTGGGGGGCATGTGTGGTGTTGTGTTTCTTGACATTTTCGCGGACTTGCTCGTGGGAGTTTACTTTCAGGACTCTGACACTTCTGGGGGCGTGTCCCTTTGCAGAACTCACCATTCGGACATGCCCCCTACTTTCCTACATGGACCGTGTTAGCCTAGGGTGTGATTCAGCATGCCCTCATGCATATGCATGGCATGCTGACGTCATACCGTTTAACTGCAGCCTCCGTGTAAGACATGTTAACTCTTACACGGAGGTTTCGTGAATCCTGCCCATAGTCTTTCTGAAGTACATTATTAATCTGTAATAAAATATATTGTAAAATATCAAAGCAGCCCCCACATTCAACTAAAATAATTAACTCTAATGTTAAGAATTTTAAAGAATCAAAGTTTGCGGTACATTTTGCTAATAATATACTGCAGAAGTATTTCATTTAACTTTGTTTGGAATTGTTATGACTAGTTCCTGAATAAAGAGTTGCAGCTTTAGACAGAATACAGTTTTAATAAAGGTGACTAGGATAACAGCAGACAAAATGAGCTCAGCTAATGGCACAAGTTATAAAATGGGTTCTTTTGAAAATGAATGATGTAGGCATTTGTCTGTTTTCATTTAAATATGTACTTGCTGAGAAAGAATGCGAATGTATTGTTAAAATCAAAACATGCCAGATACAAGGTAAGATAAAATCCTAAATGATGGAGTAAATCTAGGGTTTCCAGGAAGTATTTATAAATTAAGCAGACAGTGAAACTGTTTGCAATTCTCGTTTGGCTAACCACCTAGCTGGAAAAGGAAGTTAGGGTTAGTATCATGAAATACATTTTGATGAGTGTTTGGCATTTTGAGTCATTCTGAGCTGCTATACATTTCTGGAATGTGTTTTCCTAAATCATGTACTATTTTACTTCAGTTTCCTTCTCACCATTACATGTTACCAGAATAGTTATTTTAGCTGACATAGTGGTTTATATATGTATGCATATATAAAGCATACTGATGCCATAAAGTATAGTCACAAAAATCTAATATGTACAAGAAAAAATGTTCTGGATGACCTTTAGAGCTTGTGTACTCATATCATGCCTCCCTAGTCAGTTCAAGTCTCCAGTGAGAAGAGTTCCATCTCCTCATGTCTCTGGTCATAAATTTTGCTTTCCATCTCATGCAGTTATTTTGGTAGCTATCTTCTCTGACTTCTTCTAGCTTCTTGATGTCTTCTTCATTGTAAGGCATCCAGAACTGCATCCAGCAGCCAAAGTGTGGCCTGGCGAGAGAAATGATTGGAATCATTACCTCTTTGCTTCTGGAGTATGCCCTCCCCCACTGGCCTCTCATTCTGCTAATTTGAGTCTGTGTATGTCTCAATAATAGACTAGAAATTATAAAAATATTCCACAAAGTACACATCATTTAAGTTAAAAAATGAATCATTTTCCAGATTGTGATACATTAGAATTATGCTCTTTCATTTTCTGAATATGCATATCCATTTAAAAATAAAACCATTCTCATTTCCTCCTTTTTCTGCATGCCTTTTTGTTAAACAAGAGCTGTCAAAGTTACCTTAACAGCTGCATATAAGCCTAATGCCTATTCCTTTACTATTTTCAAAAATCTTATCCTCTGAGCTGTTTCTGTACATAGTAAAATATTCATTACAGAAATGGGAGACCTACTGTTTGCCACTTCCTGCTATAATGATATTAATTCATCATATTATGGGAGTGTCCGCACTGACTTGATTGTACTCTGAGTGCTGCATCAGACATGGTGAAAAGGGAAAAGGTGAGTTTCGCATTTCTTTTTAACATTTCCCTTTTCTCTGAGTTAGTGTGACCTTGGAGTTGTTTTATAAATATATATATATATATTTATATATATATATATATATATATATATAGAGAGAGAGAGAGAGAGAGAGAGAGTGGGGGTGTGGGAGGGGGTCCAAAAAATCAGGGTTTTAGGGACAAAAGAAGAACTTTGCGTGTTTTGTGGCCATTCATTTTTTTTATTTGTTTAACAATGTGATGTTTTCATTTTTAAATCTCAAAGAAACAATTTTGTGCTAACCAACTGGCAATGTTCTGGAAAGCAATATTACATGGTAAATCCAGAGAAACTTTCTCCTTAAATGTCTACTATGTCTATATAAAAACTGTGTGGTGAGATGATTTTTCACAAGACAGTGAACGAGTCTGACCACTACATTCACTAAGTGAAAAATGTACATTTCAAATGAAATCTGCCATTTTCTTATTGGTGAGTAAAGTCCAGGATCAAATGCTTGGGGCATTGCCAGATAACCAGATTGTTAGCTGGTTGTATGCTTGGAAAGGAAGGTATTAGTTACATCTTGGTATTATACAGTAAGTATGAATATAGAATGATTCCAAAACACCACACAAAGCTTCTATACAAAAGAGATGTGAATGTAGCATATACTGTTGTGCCACAAACATGTAAGAAACCATTCCTGAACACTGAAATATATGTTAATCTATGCATATTGCAGTGGTTCTAAACAAATAAGAGGAAGGGAAAGTACAGGTATTCAAAAAAAAAAAAAAAAAAAAAAGCTTTCCTACTTCTACCCCCAAATATAAGTTAATCAAGGTAAAACTGTTTCCCTACATTAGAACTGCTAGATTGCCATATACTATAAGTGATGGCTGGTGTGTTTCCTATAAGACTTTAATAATTAATCAGGAGTCTGCATCTGATAGGAGTATATTTGTGCACTGATCAGGGTGTGTATGCTGTGTCCTGTGCTTACTGAATGTTTGGTTAGCATAATGAATATTTTATTTTTATTTTATTTATTTATTTTGCTTTATTCATGTAATATTTTATGTATGAGTAAAGGATGTTTTATTTAATTATTTATTTAATGTGCACCTCGCAGAAAATGTTTACAGATGACAAAGCTCAAGATAGTGTTAACAACACTGACTAAAGCTGGTTGAACCTTTCACACTGAGACATCAGGGTACATTGTAATATCCAGCTGTACAGAGGCAATAAGTGGATCCAGTCTAGTCTAAGCTAAGAGCTACAGCTGCAGGGCAGAACCATCAGAGGGGCACTTTTACAGAATGAGGCAGAAGGTTTAGATGCAGACAGTGGTATATGAGCAATAGCAAAAGATACCTGGTTAGGGCAACAGATTATATAGTCTGCCTTAGTGACATTGACCATGTAAATAAATTATGGCCAAGGTACAAGCAGTACACCTGTTCTTACATGCATTTTACATGGTTAAACAGTGGCTGACATTTTCTGCATATGCCTCACTCAAAAATCATTTGGGACTTAATGACTCAGAGATAGATCAATATATCTAATTCAGTAAGTGTGCAAAATTAAAATGCTAATAATGCATATTCAGCAGAGTGAAATACTGACCAGGGTAAACTGGATACCATTTTCAAATAATTATCAAGTCTGTAAAATAGTTACACATATGGCAAAATCTATTACTAAAGCTTAGCCCTGGTTATCCATATGTGGAAGTACCTTGTTTTTCTTTAGAAAATGGGGTAAATGGAGAATGTAAAGTGAGAAATATATGTACTATCACCTTGGAAGGCAGAACTGAGAGAAAAGGAAAGGGTTCAGATGGGTTGTGGCATTCTTTTGGGGTGTCCAGAAGGAGACCGAGGGTCAGAAATGTTATCTTGTATGAAAAGACCTTTCCACCAGTTTACAGAACCACCTTAGTTGGTAAATGGCTGTATAGAGAAAGGGTCCAGTGTACCCATAACTCCTTTGTCTCCTCTTAACTGTAGGAAATGACTTAAAGTACATGCTGTCAATACAATATTAACCTTCTAAAAAGAGACAAAATAGTGACATGGAAATGGTGTTACTACACACAAGTGAGAAAGCCCTAGAGAAAATTTAAAAACCTGTTGAATATCTTATATAAAGATTCAAATTCAAGCAGGTACAGAAGTTCATAATACCTGCTCCTTAATATAACAGATCTAGTTCCTTTTCAAAAGATTCATTCTTGGGGAAGCTGCCTATATTGCTTTTTAGATAGTCTTCATATAAGTTTGAATGGTACTCTGTTCAGGATTCTGTGTAATCAGATACATCTTCAATGAGTGATTTTTATATATATATATATATATATATATATATATATATATATATATATATATATATATATGTTAGTACACTCCCCTGACTTTCTCTAGCATGCTGGGTTCTAACTTTCTTTATCATAGTGAGCACAGACACAAAGAGGAAAAACTCAGAATTTAAAGCAGTCCTTTAAGACCCCCTACTATCCTGTTAAATGTGGGTTGTACACTTCTGAGTACTGAGATAAAACCCTTAGGATACTGACACCATTAAACAAAACTATAATTCTATTTTGAGCAGCGAAAAATTATAAACATCCACATTATTACATTTGGATTTCTGAAGTAAGGTATCTAAATATACATTCCAGCATTTTATAACAAGAGTCACATGAGTTAATTATGTGGATTCAAGGTGTAAAATGTGATATGCTAATACTGTTTTCAAGATTTTCAAGATCATATCCCTGAATAGGGTCTATATTATATCATTGAACGCTTAAAAAAAGCGAACGCTGATTGATTGACCTAATTTAAGCGAAAGCTTGCAATCTCAAACTGTCAGATCAGCGATTTTTTTTTCCAGGGAAAAAAATCGCTGATCCAAAACACATACACACAACACAAGCACACCAAACAAACAGAAATCCACACAAATCCACCTAAAATCTGATACCTAACCCTACACTAAACTATGCACACACCACTAACTACCCACTTACCTTAACCCAAACCCTAACCCTAAGGTCCGTCACTATCGCACACTCACCTCACCCGCTCCCTAACCCTAACTCACTTAAATCCACTCTAACCCTCATATCCACTCAATTGCACACACACCTAACCCGAGCCCTAACCCTAACTCACCTAAATCACCCTAACACTCACATCCACACAATCGCACACTTACCTGAATCCGACCGGTAACTTTCCACCATAACACTGAAAATACTGAAGCAACAGAAACGGACAACCAAATTCTTTCCCTAGGAAAAAATTTAAGTTTCTGCTGCTTCGATATTTTGTAGTTTTGCGAAAATAAGTTTGATCAATCAGCGTTCGCTTTTTTAAGCGTTCGAGGATATAATATAGAACCCCCTGAATATAAATAGCTGTGTAAATGTTTTTTTTTTGTTTTGTTTCTTTTGTTTTTTCCATGAATGCCAGTAGCCAATTTAATATCATCAGCATAGGTGATATAAAATAGACAATTATATACGGATGCTAGATAAATAGGGGCCAAGCATGGATCCCGCTCTTTGACTGAGTGTAATCCTGAATAAGACATTCATAGGTTACACGTTCAAAAGCATTAAAGAATGCCAAATAAATAACCAACATCTTCAAGTTTATTTGGGGGGGGGGGCATATACTATGCCATCTTAGAAATATAGGTTACAACTAAAAGAATAAGCAAACCTGAAAATATTATTATAATCAAAAACACAAAGTACATTTTGTAAGACTTAAGATCATCCTTTCCAGGATCCTGCCAGTAGCAGACAACAGATTAATGTGCCTGTCATTCTTGTGAATTCTGGATTCCTTCTATTCTTACATATTGGCTTACTTATGGTCCTTTTCCAATCCAATGACAATTCTGCCTTGTCAGATGACATATTAAATAAAATAAAGCAGTCTAGGGGTCAGTAAGCTCTTTTCTTATTTCTTTTAAGTCATTGTTATTCAATAAATGAACATCCAGAGGTTTATTACAATTAAAGGATGTTAAAAGACATGTTTATAATTTATTCCTCGATATACATGGTGTACCTATTTGAGGCACACATTATTGTACCCAGGGAATTAACTGAGGTGTTATGCTCACCAACAGACAGATTAAATATATCTTTACATTTTTAGAGACTTTAATACTGTTGTCACAAACAAACGACAACCACATTTTTTGGATTATTTCACGTTAAGAAAGTTTTGCTATTATCCACTTTTCCGGGTTAACTCATATTCAAAATTCTTGTATTTGATGAACAAGAATCTGCCACATTTATATATACTGTTATAATCCTTTTTGACAGTATAGGAGTGGGTGTAACTCCAGCATTTTTATTATCTGCTTTTTTTACTGATGGCTCTTTTTGTATGGGTGAACATCCTGTGTGTGTCTCCATGATTTAAATTTTAAAAACATATATATTTGGGTTGGATCTCACCCTAGCAGCCCTACCCACAGTGTTGGAACGTACCCTAGCAGCCCTGCCCCCAGTGCTGAACCTCACCTTAGCAGCCCTGTCCCCAGTGTTGGACATCACCCTAGCAGCCCTGCCCCCAGTGTTGGACCTTACCTTACCAGCCCTCCCCCTAGTGTTTGATGTTCATGCTGGGTCTACTAGTCATCCTTCTACCCGTCTAGGTATTTATATATGTAGGAATATAACATTACACCGAAAACACAAAACAATTATCCTCAAATAATCAGTCTGAAAATACTGAAATACATAATACCAATTTATTTTTTCTTTGCAGGGGAGCAAGCCCCTCCATACTCTGACACTCCCTGTTAATTATGTATTTACTAACTCTGAGGCAGTGGGGAAAGGGCAAAATCCATTCATCATTATACTATGATCTCCCACAACCAGCTATGACATCATTTTTTTTGTTTGTTTTTTAATTTTGACATTTCAGTGTAAAATATTTGCAGCAAATGAGTTCAACCATATGCACATTTGAGGAAGTGTCTACATCCCAAATATATGACAACCACTTGACTCACATTTCTGTCAGTGTTAGTTACACAATCAGGCACCATTCCATCAATTAAACCAAAGTTCACTAGATTGCCAGCAGCAAGACCAAACAAAGGAATCTTTTGTATCCTAGTCATTTTGCTTTGCTATTGCACATCTAGTTTTAAAAGTTTCAGCTGTAACCTTAGTTTAGTGGTAGTAAAATGAAAAGATTGCAATACAAGTACATATGATAGAAATTAATATTTTTTGCTGCCCCTGCAACCTCCACATAAGGAAATGCATTCCAAATACCCCATAAGTTTATTTATACTGTTTCCTAATGCTCAATACAATAAGATATTGTTCTTTTTCTACAATGTTTATCACTGAGCTATCATTCAACTAAAACACATAAGTTGTTTTTTTAGATGACATAATTTGCCTTAATCCACATGGCATTTTTCCATACAAAAACTTACATACATATTTTTCACTCTCACTCCCTATACACACACACACACACACACACACACACACACACACACACAAACAATATATATAGATATATATATATATATATAAAAATATATATATAAATATATATATATATATATATATATATATATATATATATATATATATATATATTCACATACAGATTCCCTTCAGAAGCTCGAAGTGTAAAAACTTCGAACTTCAAAAGGCAGAGACCAGAAGATCGAAGTTTTGAAACTTAAAACATTCCGAATGGAGATTGCCGTACAGCATAGAACGGTAAAGTTACCATTTTCTTCACTGTAGTGCAATCTTGGGGGTTTTATATTTATTCAATAGGGGTTGTGGGGGGTGAAGGGGGGCTTGCCCCCTGCAAAAATTAACAAAATTATTATTATTTTTTTATTTTTTTTTATTTAGTTTTTGAAATGTCAAAACTTCAATCTTCTGGGCTCTGCCTTTTGAAGTTTGAAGTTTTGAAACTTTGAGCTTTACAAGTAGATCCACACATACATGCATACACACACACACACACACACACACACACACACACACACACTCACACACACACACACACACACACACACACACACACACACATATAAACACTGCTCCTGTTTCTCTCTTTGCCCTTGTCTTTGTGGCCCGGGTCATGGCTGAAAAGGGTATGCAGAGTAGCCAATTTAGTCAGTTAAAATTTTATAAAATTAAATTAGTGACTATAATTAAAAAAATTTTCACAGATTGGAGTATTAGTAACAGTTTCTGCTTCTAAAAACTTTGCTGTTGCCTATCCAATATTTTTTAATGTTTCAACACCAAAGGTTAATTCATTTCCACTTGACATACTTGCTTAATATCTTCCTGTTTTATTATATTTTCATTTGTTAACTTGTTTCTATTGTTCGATTGTTTCTATTCAGTATTCAGGTGGCATAACATAAAACCAGTTACTAATATATATTTATATTTATTTGCACCATAAATGAGTATAATTAAAAAATACATCAAAGATACAAGACAGAAATTACAGTTATGTGATAAGATTTTTTTTCTATTTTATTTTTTGTACAGCTAATGACAAATAAAACAATAGATTTTTTTAATACATACAGAATCACAACTTTCCACTATTCATAGAAAAGTCATCTAGCAATAGCCTATCCCCCCCCCTCCAGCCAATCAAAACTAATTCTAGTATATTATCAAATCAATAATAAAACAATCCAACTTCTTCTAATACATAAATATACTCCAAAATGTCAAAATTAACTTGACATAGATAATGACATTAAGGATTTTCTTAAAAATTATACTCTTATGCAGCAAGTAACAAAATTAATCAGACTGAATCTTAAATCAGGGAACTACTCTGTTATTGACATCATCGTCATCAGCAGGAACAGAAGCCCAAATCCCATCTCTTTAATGCTGATTCTGGAAGTTATATTTAAAGCCATGACTTAAAGCCCACGTGAGACCACAGTTCTCTAGATAGCAGAGATCTGTACTGTTACTTTTATAAAAAATGTAGAAGTATAGTGAGCAAATGACTCATTGATATATTTGGGCCAATGAACAGGAGAAACATATCCATGTCTATGTGAATAAAATGTATGATAACAGAATCCTGCACTACAAATTCTGATACAGGCACTGCATACTTATTAAAATACATAAATAAGCTACGAAAGGAGAAATTACTTATAATATGCATTTAAAGCCAACATTTCTAATTTTCTTGTCACAAGTTAGACCTGTAGTTTTGAAATATGTGCATGTAAACTGGAGTTTTGACTGTTTAGGAGGAAATGGGGCTTTGAGAGTCATATATAATATATATATATATATATATATATATATATATATATATATATATATATATATAGATATATACATATATATATATATATATATATATATATATATATATATATATATATATGTATTAAAATGAATAAGCAAACTAGATGAACACTGTAATATTGAAAGGCATGTAGATCCATCATTACTTTATCTAACTATAAATTCTAGTTATTAAGAGTACACAGATGCAGTTTCAGACTGAATAATTAGACATATACCTGTATTAGAATGGATCTCTTCATTACATATATACATATGACAAATAAAACAACTCTCCTCAGTATGGAGAAAATCGATGTCTGTGCAGTAACAGAAACCTGGTTCAAGGCTCCTGAGAGCACCCCAGCACTACCAGATTATAACTCATACCATGCGTTTCGGCCCCAAAACTCGGACCGAAGCACAAAAGGAGGAGGAGTATCTATATTCATCAAAGATACCTACACCTGCAGGTTAGTGGTACTGCACGAACCATCGGAAACCATCCATGTGCAACTAACAGCTGGCAAAACTGCCTTTCAGTTTGTAGCCTGCTACAGAACACCCTCCCTATTACAGGAACCCCACTTGGCATTCCTGAGATCACTGGAGCATATGAAGGTCTCTCCAAACAATATGTTATTGGGTGACTTCAACTACCCAAACATTGACTGGGAAAACTACTCAAGCCCAAGCACCCTCGCCCAACAGTTCCTTGAATTTATAAACTCTAATGCAATGGAACAACTGGTCACCACTCACACAAGAGGGAACAACATATTGGACCTGGTCATCACCAACATGGGAACTCTATGTTCCACACCAGAGGTAAACCCCTCATTGGTAATATCAGACCATAAACAAATTTCCCTGGACATCCATATCCCATCCCCACCCCCAGCCAAGGAAATCACTGTAAAGAATTTCTCAAAAGCCAACATTGCACTTCTCAAGACTCAGGTGGAATCCTTCAAAGCCCCTGGGCCAGAGGATAATACAGCCTAATCCACAGAATCCTTTACAAATGCATTCTATGAGCACCTGCAGGAATGCATGGATCGTGCTATCCCAAATAAAACCAATACTCACTCCTCCAAAAACAGGAGACCAGTTTGGTGGACCCTGGCCATAAATAAGCTATACAACAGAAATAGGAAGCTACTACATGTCAGAGCAAAATCCCAAAAAGGTAAGGCATCTCTGATCAGTATTAGTAAGAAACTTCGATCCCTCATAAAATCATCAAAGGCCAGTTTCGAAAGAAAAATTGCCCTAGACACTAAAGATAATCACAAGGCCTTCTTTAGTTATGTCAGGAACATGGGCGGAAACTACCAGATATGCTCTGAATTGTTGCATAATGGTACAAAATATACTGAACCTACAGACATAGCCAACATCCTGGCAGACAGATTCAGCACGAACTCCCCCCCCCTTCCCCTCCAAAGGAGCAAACGCCTATCCCAACTGAATGTAACCTCCCTGACATCACAGATGCACAGGTGAAAGCTGCCCTCTCCAAAACAAAAAACACAGCATCTATGGGACCGGACGGTGTCCCAGGCTGTGTCTTACATGAGCTCCAAGAAGAACTGAACCCTCACATTAAGTCACTGTTCAAACTTAGCCTTACTACAGGATATGCACCCAAAGAATGGTGTACAGCTACAGTGGTCCCGCTCCACAAAGGTGGTGCCACAACGGACCCCGGAAACTATCGCCCCATAAGCCTGACTAGTCTGGTCTGTAAAGCTATGGAGTGTATTATCATGGAACTCATAAACAAACACATTGGGAGCCTCCAGACACTGGACCCTACCCAATTCGGCTTTGTTAAGGACAGATCTTGCCTCTTAAACCTAGTTGATTTCTTTGAAACAGTTACCAAAGCCATAGATGAGGGCAAGGTAGTCCACACAGCCTACCTGGACCTCGCAAAAGCCTTCGACACAATACCCCACTTGGGTATCATAAATAAGCTTACCAGCTTAAATATCAACCCCTATATCACAAGATGGGTTGCAAACTGGCTCAGAGATAGAACCCACATGGTCAGAATCGCAGGTGCCATGTCCGAATCCAAACCAGTTACAAGTGGCATCCCACAGGGCTCAGTTCTGGGACCTCTCTTGTTCGGTATACACTTCTCTGAGGTTCAGGCTAACAAGGGGGGATTATGGCTGACAAAGTTCACAGATGACTGCAAACTGGGGCCATAATTGAATCTCCAGCTGACACAAGCATCCTCCAAAAGGGTCTCACAGAGACAGATGCTTGGTGCCAGAGCCACTGCCTCAAGCTAAATGCTAAAAAGTGCATAGTCATCCCCTTTGGGAAAAACAAGGTGCCCACAAATTACCACATAGGAGGTAATCCATTAAGTACGGAAGAAGTAATTAGAGATTTGGGGACCAACGTAGATAGTAATCTCTCCTTTGATAATCACATTGCCAAAGTGGTTAGAAAGACCTACTATATAGCCCACCTTATCACGAAAGGGTTCGCATCTAGATCAAGAGAGGTCATTGTGCCCCTCTACTCGTCACTCATCAGGCCCATAATAGAATACAATGCCCCTTTTGGGATGTACCTTACCCGACACCAAGAACAACTGGAGAGACCCCAATAGTGCCTCACCAAGAGGATCATGGGCTACAAACAGATGTCCTATGCAGCTTGACTAAAAAACTCCAGCTCTACTCAGTTGCTTACCGCCTACTCAGAGGCTATCTATGCCTGACGTGCAAAGCCATGTCAAACCCAGAATTAATGGACATGCTCCACCTCAAAAAATCCAAGTCCCTTAGAGCTACACGCTCCAGGGACCTAAACCTCAGCACAAAAATAAATAGGACATGCTGGAGGGACAGATTCATTTCCCAGAGGCTCCCCTCATTCTGGAATAGAATCCCAATTCATGTTAGACATAATCCCTCGCTGACCCTCTTCAAGCAAAATTTGGACGCGTGGATGGAAAATCGCAAATTCACCCCTGGGATCTCTCCTGTATCTGTGCTAGACAGAGGCACAGTAAACTAATCTTAAAAGGGTACCTTCTGTGACCTACTTTACAGAGGCACAGTAGGCTAATCTAATAGTGAGGCGGAAGCCAAATACACTCTCGCTAGGCTTATAAATGCCCTAGGGCAGATAGCCTAGTATCTACCTATGAACCTATGAACCTATATGAACTGCAGTGGTAAGAAGTCATCCAATAATATTTTCCAGCTCAGTACCAATAATTCTCAGAAACAACTACATACTTTCAGTACCTGGGAATTCGGGTGGATCAACATCTCAGTTTTTAATATAACATGAGATCACAAAAGTTAAATTAACAAACTACTATTATGGGCAAAGAACATCTTCACACTTCATCTCTTCTGAAGGGAAGATGACAACAAGGAAAAGGATGCTATTACCTCAACTGGAATATAGTCGCTCATTAATCTACTTCTTTCTTGCACACTGCTACTAACAATACCTGAAAGTTCATCTTATTAGCTCCCCAAAGGGAACACTTCTGCTTGATCCTGGTCAAAGAAAGCTGGCTACCCATCCAAAAAAGATCCACCCTATTCCTTGCCTTATTAACATACAAACTAATCAAAACTTGTTTCTTTTCTTAGCTACTCAACTTTTCCCACACATACCTACCTACTAAGTTTCCCAGCCCTTCATGCCCCCCCCCCCCAAGAACTACCCCTAGGAAAACATTTAATTGCACCAATCACAGATCCTCAGTTCTGGCTCCAAAAGTTTGGGACTTACTTTGCACCAACTTTAAGGTAAATAGTTCCTAATGTAATTCTGCACTCAGCTAAATAAATTCTTACTAAATCAAGTTGTTGGCAATTGTTTTAGGGACAATAAAATAATGTGGCCTTTTTGTGTAATATTTCCCTTCAAGCTTGTCTTAATTCCTTGATTTTAGTTGATACACCCTTGAAAAAAAAAAAAAAACAGAAACAAACTCCACTCCCTTCTCTTCTGAGTCAGTAAAATCTTAGATTTTATTTCCTTTGCTACAAGATCTGTAATAGGTGAAGGAATCTTATCTGTCCAGCATGAATGTGGCCCGCCTGTAATAGTTGCTACCTCAGTCTCTAACAGAAAACCCTGAAAATCATTTCCGACAAAATATGTAGGCTCAACACCCATTCCCCATAGACAATAGCATCATTGTCTAATAATCAGTAAAGCAAAATGGCTACACATCAAAGAAAGCACAGACATTTTATTGGTTTCCTCTTACTTAAGCTACTTCATGCTGACGGCTTCCCCCACTAGCAGCTAAACTAACCATGAAAATCCCTTCATATAATCTTAGATGACAAGACACTCATGCTCAGTTTTAATAACCTTCAAGACTAAAGTACAATGCACAAACACGTTTTTCTGTTCTTAGCCCCAAACTCTGGTGGTCTTTCACCACCCATCTCACTTCTTACTCAAGTTTCACACTCAAGTAAAAACATATATTTTTATCAGGTGACTGCCTCCTTTCAAGCCACATCACCTAACTTATTTGAAATATTTCCATTCATCCTCTCTCTCTATCCCCTATTATACTTGAGAGTGATTCTCGACCATCTTAGCTCCTTTACCCTGTTACTTTACATCTCCCTTCTCCATAGCACTCCCTTTTCTGTATGTGAACATCTATGTTTAGCAGCCTCTGTCACCTGCTTCATTATAAATACTGTGTACATAAGGTACCATCTGTTACATAGTATGTTGTCAGTACATATTGCTTACTGTTCTTCTTTCACCGTGATGTTGTTTATAGGGATGATTTTTGTTATTTTTCGTTACTGCCTAGCTGAACTTGAAACTGGTCCATTGTGATCCATGCTATACCCCATTATACATACATACATAAATAGTTTAGGTCTTTTAGCAACCCTCTTCACCCCTCCCTTTTCTTCTTCTCTTCTCTTCTCTTCTTTCATCTCCTGTTTTGTCCCCCAACTTCCATGCTACTCATTTAATGCACATTTTGTACACTGTTTTTTTTAAATTGCAACTGAAAGCCTGCACCTTTATAAGTATATATTACATTTTCATAGCATTGAGTGTGTTGCAAGACTTTGCTGTTTTAAAGTTTTAATTTCAGTTCTTTCTCTATCCTCACTTGGCTGAACCTGAAATAGATTCAATGGGATTAGTGTTTTATTCCAATTAGCAAAGTAGATAAATAAACAAATAATGCAGTCAGCTACTGTCACTGAAATGTGTTGCTTCTATTATTCACACTGTTTCCATCAAATTTTAAATGGAGCACTTTCAGCTAAACAATTCAGTTTGTTATCTAACTAAATGTTCACTATTGTTTTCTAATTTGGGGATTCCTTGATGTGTCCTGATAAAAATTAAAGATTAGAATTGTTTGTCCTCAATGAGAAGCTCTAGTTCATATATGGTTATTAAAATATGGCACCACTAATTATTATATTTTGTATATGTCTCTATAGCATATTCATTACTATAGTGACAGTTCGCTTGAATTATTGATCAGCTAACAACATAATGAGTTGGAACCTCCCAAGCTATACTTACCAGAATTCTCCCTTGGGGCCTAGGTGAAACATAATCTTGGACTCTTCATTAAAGGAAATTAAGTTTGCATTTCAGATTGAAAAATTCAAGGCCAAACATTATAACATGTTTAATACTACTTTTGCAGTTAGAAGGTATTAACTGAGGAGTACTGGAGTTTTATTTATTTAGCCTTTGTTGACTGGATTTGTCCCACTAGGCTAATAGCCTCTTTTCAGGGGAGACCCAAAGTGCTATTTCATAGGATCATAGGAAGTTACTAGGCTATTGGCTCTGAGGCCCTTACAAGCCTAGCCAAGAATTTAGCCCATATTCTGACCAGTCAGCACCTGATGCCCCTGTTCAGCAGGGACACAGGTGGAATCCCAGGGGTGCATTTTCTGTTCCCCATCCAGTTATTCAGGTTGCGCTTAAAAAGGGTTAATGAGGTACTCCTCTTGACATGGAGAGGGAGTCTATTCCACAGAAGGTGGAGTCTCTGGGACACAAATCTGTCCCACCAACAAGTCCTATTGATGTCACAGACCAGGTTCTGGTCACACATGTGGGTTACTCGAGTGGAGCTTGACTTGCAGATATGCAGCAGTCCCATCAAGGTGGGGGTCTGAGATTGCCTTATATGCCAGACAGAGATCACCTCTGAGGAGTCTGTATGAGACTGAGTAGAGGGACAGGGCTTTCAGCCTGTCTGTGTAAGGTAGATGCTTGATGCCCTGGAGTTTCCTGGTAAGGAACCTCTGTGGTCTTTCCAGCTGCTGCAAGTGCTTTGTGAGGTACATGCTGAAAAGGGCATTGTACTCAATAAATGGTCTTATAAGGGAAGAATACAGGGATGTTATGACCTCCTTGTCCCTGGATGAGATACCCTTACTAATGAGGTGGGCCATGTAAAAAGCTTTCAGCACATCGGAGGCAATACTAGGTTGAATTTGGCCAGGACACCATGGAAATTCTACTTGAGCTACCACTAATGCAAGCAAACAGGACTTTTGTTCATTCAATTAGAATGGGATTGCTCTGAGCTGCTTCTTTTCTTGACAGCAGTTTTTCATTGTTTTAATCAGTGAGGCCCATTGATTTATTTAATTTGTCATTTTCTAAACAGAATTAGATCGGCATTTTGTTACAGCCACGGAGAGTAAGCAAATGAGATGTTTCTGTGAAACAATAACCATTTATTTGACTAACATATCACCACCTACTCATTCACTTTATCAGCCAGAGGTGTCAAGTTTTTTGGCCCACTCACTCAACAGTGATAATATTGATGGCTTCTCTCCATAGAGCAACAGTTTCTATTCTGCTTGATGTAGGAAATGTTTGAGTAAGCCAGAAGTTCTTGAGACTTAATAGGTTTATGGCCTCATTTGAATGTAAAGAAGTAAAGGCTGCTGTTTAGGTTTTCTTGGTCCAAAAATGTTAAGTGTTATTGACAGTAATTTGTAACAGCCAGATAGACAAATTCCTAAAGAAAGTTTGACAAGATTTCATACAAATTAAACATGTACACTGTGGGAGATGAATAGTATAGATCAAGAAACAGCTACGTCTTGCTTTATGTACATGTGGCAAAAACTGAATTACTTTGTAGAACTTCTCTTTAAAGGCTGAATCTTTGTCCACTAGTAGGCACTGCATCATGAGAAGCTAGGCTGTTATTAAATAAGTTACCTCTGTAAAATGTTATTTCATTTTACAGGATTTGAATGCTTTTTTTTTTTTTTTTTTTTTTTATTTATTTACATTTGTTGACCGGGAGTGTCCACTGGACGTAGGTCCATTTTTAGCGGAGACCCGGGGAGAAAAGCTCCACAGTTAAAATAAACAGACAGTAGTTACATTGGATTACATAGTGATTAACAATTTAACATAGCAATTAATTACAAATATATTTACAGATGAAGAACATAGTACATCAGTAGACAACTAGAATCTTTATCTGCGAAGTACATAACAGACATTAACAAATGTTACAATAAGAAGTTCCTGCTGTATAATAAGTACTAGGCTTATGAGCATCTGATCTTGCTATAATCAAGGTAGTTAGTGGGGTGGAAAGAAAGGTAGTGGTTGGATGGGGTGGGTGATATTAGAATAGGAGTTGCAAGGGCATATTCATAAAAGGTCTAACTAACCACAAATCTATTCATGAATAAACAGATTTAGCTCAATATTTGTTGCACTGTTTAAAAGATCAGGTGTGGAAGTATACAGATTTTACTCTTAAAAGGAGGTTACTTTTACAAACTATGTAAGTCACACATGCTGCATCAAGGAATGTTAGTGCACAGGGCAACCTACATTTACACCACAATTATCACCACTTGTAGTCACATGTAGAAACACTGCATGCAGTAGATACTGTATGCATGATTTGTGGTTGTAGGCACACTGGTGGACATTATGTGTACTTTGTTTCTCATTACAAAGCAAACAAAATAGTTGAATTGTGCAGAGGGTGGAGCAGAGTAAACAAATGTTAAAGATAATAACAGGATTTAATAATCATCCCTTTTCCCACATTAGAACAAGGATACAAGATTCAGTACTTCGAACTCTTAATCGTTGTCCTACATAGTGTCATGTCTTTACCTAAGCCCAAGCAGTGAATACTCATTTCAGACTTCTGTAAGGTTCCACACATGTAATATCTCTTGCTCTCTCTCTCTCTCTCTCTCCTCCCTCGAGCTTGCAGTTTTGACCCAACCTGTCACTATTAACACCTCCTGACCTCTCCTCTCTGCTGTTTCATAGTTCTTTGTAATGAAAATAAAATAAGAAGTTATGTACTCACCATAATGTTCCATGTTTGTTGTCCATGATCTCGCCTTCATTCTTACTGGTTTGTTGGGTTCAGAACCAAGCATTGGTTCCGACTCAGCCTATTACTATTGCTCGAGAGCTTCCACTGGCTCGAGGCTATACCCTATCCCGTGATGCCTAGGGAAGATTACCCAGATCTTGTTTGCAGATTACTTACATATTAGAAACCATACAGTAAAAACAAAGGTAACAATTCTTTGCCTATGCCTCATGAGGCCAGGAGGGAAGCAGAGAACATTTTTCACCAATAAAAATTTCCTCTCGATCTTCCAGGAGCGAAGGTTGGGGGAAGAAGGGTGGGATGCAAGAATGAAGCTAAGATCATGGAAAACAAACATGGAACATTATGGGGAGCACATAACTTCTTAATGTTATATTGTCCTGTCTCACCTTCATTCTTGCTGGTTGGGACAGTGCCCCCAGCACCTTCTTTCTCGGGTAGCTCAAGGGAATAAGCTCTTCAGAACAGTAGAACCAAAGGAAGCCCTGTTCCGGGAGGCCGCATCTACTTTGTAATGAGTGATGAAGGTATGAGGATTGATCCATGTGGCTTCCGCACAAATTAAGTCCATAGATAATCTGGCTTGAAAGGCAGTCGAAACTGACATAGCTCTTGTTGAGTGGCCCCTAATCTTTCCTGGCAATTGTTTATGTTGAGAATTATATGCATATGTAATAGTGTCAGCAAGCCATTTTGATAAGGTAACTTTAGAAACTGGTGCACCATTTCTGTTACATGAGAAGGAAATGAATAGCTGGTCAGATTTTCTGAACTCCTTTGTTCTGTGCAAGTAGAACTGTAACTGCCTGTGGACATCCAATTGGTGTAGCTTATATTTCTCCCTGTTGCCATAGTTTGGAAAGAAGACAGGCAGGTCAATGGACTGATTCAAATTGGTCTCAGAACATACTTTGGGAAGGAATGAAGGATTTGTTCTAAGAGAAACTCTGTCTTTGTGAAAAACTAGATAGGGAGGGAGTATGGACATAGCTTGGAGCTCTGAAACCCTCCTAGCTGAAGTAATGGCTGTTAAAAAGACTTGTTTTCCAGGCTAGAAATTTTAGTTCGCAAGAAGATGCTGGTTTGTAAGGTGTTAGAATCAGAGTAGTCAGTACCACATTGATGTCCCAAGGAGGTGGTGGTTCCCTTATTGTGGGTCTTAGTAGAAAAGTACCTCTCAGGAAGGTTTTGCACAATCTGAGAGATTATTTTTGATCCCATGTTCCTATGTGGTGGTTAGATGTGGCAGCTAATTGTACTCGTATGGTAGCTGCTGCTGCAGCACCTTCACTGAAAATCTCTGCTAAGAAATTCAAAATTTTACTTACAGGGGCTGTAAAGGGGCCTATGTGATTCTTGGAAGCCCAACAAGAAAACCTTTTCCATTTGTTAGCATACAGTTTTCTAGTTGTTGTCTTATGAGATGAAAGCAGAATGTGACACACTGCAGGGGATACGTCTGGAAGCCTGGCTAAGACTGGAAGTGGAGCAGCCAAGCTGTCAGCTTGAAGGTTTGGATAGAAGGATGGAGAGTTCCTGACTGATGAGTCAGAAGATCTGGCACCGGGTCCAGAACCACGGCTCCTCCCGGAGATGGGGTCATAAGAAGGGGAACCAGATTTGATGAGGCCAGTACAGAGTGATGAGAATTAACCTGCAGCTCAATGATATGGCTTTCTGTAGAACTTTGAGGAATAGAGAAAATGAGGGAAAGGCATAAAGATGTCCCAGGGGCCAATTGTGAGCAAGAGCATCCCCTGGTGACTCCCCAAGAGGGGGGGATTAGGGCAAGGTAGCTGCTGCATTTGGTGTTCATGGACATGGCAAAGTCGCAGCAAGGCTGGCCCCACTTGCAAAAAAATCTGGTTCGCAATTTCCTGTTTCAGGGACCACTCGTGAGGCATCAGAATTGCTCTGCTTAATTTGTCTGCTATCATGTTGGATTTCCCCGGAATGTGCATTGCCATTAGAAAATGTTGAGAAGATATTGCCCATTGCCATACTCTCTGAGCCTCTTGACACAGGAGGTAGGATCTGGTTCCACCTTGCTTGTTGATGTAGCACACTACTGACATACTGTATGTCTGTATTGCAATCAGACCTGGTGGAGGAGAATTCTGGAATGCCTGCAACGCCAGAAGCACTGCTCTCATCTCTAGGAAATTAATGTGCAAATGGTATGCATGTTCCTGCCAATATCCCTGGATGGTCTTTCCCAAATAATGCCCTCCCTATCTGGGAAGTGTTCGTGGTCACTGTAGCTACTGGTTGGGGAAGAGTGAATGGCGTGCCTAGAGTCACCTGTATGGATTGAAGCCACCAGCGTAGATTCCTCTTGCAGGAGTCTGTGATGAAGATGTTGTAGGACATGGGCAACTCCTGCATGGACCACTGAGCAAAGGGTAGCCACTGTAAAACTCTCATATGTAGACATGCCAGAGGTACTAGTGTTATAGTAGCTGCCATAGTGCCTAAGACCTTTAGAATAAACTTTGCCTGTAATTTTTTCTTCAAGAGCAAGATGGACACTTGATGGTGCAGTGTCTGTACCCTGTTGTGAGGCAATTTTGCTACCATGTCTTTTGTGTTTAAGTCTGTCCCTATCTATGCAATATGCTGTGATGGCAACAAGGCAGATTTTTCAAAATTTACTGTAATGCCCAGTTCCAAGCATAGCTGGATGGTGATGTTTTTTTGCCTTGGTTAGTAGATGGTCAGTGGTGGCGGTCAGGACCGGTCATCTAAGTATGGAAACACTCGGAATGCTAGATGCCTCAGGTGATCCATGACTACTGCCATGCATTTGGTAAACATTCTGGGGGCTGTAGTGAGAACAAAGGGCAGACCTCTGAATTGGTAATGGCTGACTCCCAGCCGAAAGTGCAGCTATCTCCTGGATCGCCTGTCCATTTCTAAATGGTAGTACACATCCTGAAGATCGACTGAGCACATCCAGTTCTCTTGTCCCAAATAGGGGAGTATAGACTGCAGTGTCACTATCCAGAACTTTGCTTTTTTTATGGACTTGTTCAGCCTGCTGATTTCCAAGATGGGTTTCCAGTCCCGTTTTCTTTGGAACTAAAAAGAACCTTGAGTAAGTTCCAGATCCCAATTTGGTCTGTGGGGACTTCTTAGATGACTCTTTTTCTTAGCAACCTTTGCACCTCTAGGGTTGCTTGATCCCTTTGACAGGGTGGAATGTCTGGGACTGATCTTGTTCATGGGGCTGGGGTGGAGAAGGGTATGCTGTATCCCCTAGATATTATCAACTGTACCCATTTGTCTTGAGTGATGTTCAGCCAGGCTTTTGGATACAGTGACAGTCTGCCACCGACTGCCACCAGAGGTGGGCAGGCAGGCCTCCTTTCAGGAGCACTGGAAGGGTCTGCCAGAGAACGTATCTCTGTGCCTTGATTTTGCAGACCACCTCTGCCGCGATGTCAATGTTTTCCACTGTTATTTCTCCTTCTGTCCCTGGGGGAAATGTTACCACGTGCATCCAGCGAAGCTCTTTGGGATTTATGGAACCACAGTTTCCCACCCTTCTGTCCTTTGGTATAAGGCCTGGTAGGGACAGAAAAATGTACTCCCACAGCAGACAAAGTTTTGCTTTCTTGCTTGCACCTGGTCAGAGTCTCTTTCACTTTTGACCTGAACAAGGATGAGCCGTCAAAAGGGGCGTTTATGAAGGAAGACTTGAAGGGTTCAGCAAACTTGCAAAGGCGCATCCAGGAATGTCTCCTCAGATCTATTCCTGTGCCTGCTGCCCTACTCACTCCATCGGCTGCGTACGAGATGAGTCTCATGGAAGAGTTGACTACAGAACGTAAGGTAGTGAGTTGAGAGGTCACCTTAACTGACACCCCCACAGCTGTAGAACCTTGGAGGGTATCTCCTAGCTCCTTCAGGAGATCCCTTTGGAGTCTCATAAAGTGGGTTAAATAGTTTAGTGACCTGAATCTAAACGTCGCTGATGAGAGCATATGCTTCCCATATCTGTCCATTGTTCGAGATTCCTTATTCAGTGGATGGACAAATGAAGAAGTTTCAGCTAACTCCTTTTTAGTGGCCACCGCTACCTCCATAGCATTTACCGGGACACCTTTGGTTAAGAACTACTTATCTGAAGGGGCAGTTATGAATTTGTTGGGCCTCCTCGGAACAGGTTCTGCAGATTCTGGAGAGCCCCATGCCTTTTGACTGACTACACACCAAGGAGCTGGTCGAAAGGCAGAGACACCCAAGAGGTGGAAAGTTGAGATTCAAATGCCTCCAGGTATATCGACTCATCCTCAGAAGGGGTAAGGGTCTTCCAGCCACCTCTCTGTTTCAGGATCTCTAGGATGTCTGAGAAGGAGACATCCTCAGAGGCTGACCATGGGGACCCTTCTGAATCCTCTAAGTCTATATCAGAAGTGACAGACTCCTCAGGGGAGTCTAGATATTTTCTCTTACAAGTTCTCTTCTGAGGGACCTCTCCAGAGTGTTCCTCGGGGGAGGTTTCAGAAGAGAGTGACTCATCCAATGGGGCGTCTTGAGGCATTGGTTCTCTATCCCTGGGGGGGAGGGACAGTGCAGAGGCAGACACCGGCATTTTTGGGGGAAGAGTGCCTGGATCCGAGGGTGCAGCCATCAGTGGTGACAGCACACTCCTCTTCAACTCAAAGGCACCACAACCTGGGCCTGAGGGAGCCTCTGACTCCGAAGAACCAGGAAACTTCCCCCTGTACCAAGGAGGTGGGCTCTGAGGCCAATGCAGGCACTGATCTCATCTGCGGCAAAGCCCTGAGAGGTAGGTTCAGATCTGACAAGGGTCTGACCTGACTCTCCTCCTCGGATCTGATGGGGGAGCGTCGGCTCCCAGACTGCTCAACAGAAGATGGTACCAAAGAGGGCGGAGCAGAAGTCAGGGCCAAAAACCCAGGGGTGAGTTTCAGACCTGACGGTTCCACCACAAAGACATCCAAGCACTCCGGCTCCGAACCCACTCGGGTTGGAGGAGGAATAGCAGAAGGGGCAGGAGCAGAAGTCGGTTCCAATTCCTTTTGGGCTGGACTCGAAAGGATCTTGGTTAGAGCCAGAGTCCAAAGCAATCTCTTGACCTCCCGCTCCATATTGTTATCTGATAAACTCCTGGATGAGCGAGAGGACAGGGCCAATGATTTTATGCTGCCAAGCACAGACTGTAAGATGGGTGACTGAAGATACCAGCTCCAAGATTGGGGACCGGCTCAGAACATGAATCCTGGTTAGTTCTGACAAAACTGGTGGAACCGAAGGAGCAGTTTCCTTGGGCCAAGAGCCTTCAGGTCCGAAGTCGAATCCTTTGAGGGCTTCTTAACCAGCTGAAAAGCAGGAGCTGAGGAAGAAGCCCTTTTAGTAGACTTGCCCGATTTTGGTGACTGGGATGATTTTGAAGAGGTCTGGTTCCCTTCGAGAGCCTCAGCAAATGGAAGCAGTCCCTTAACCATCAGCTTCTTTCTACATTCCTGCAGTAGCCTGGAATTGAAACCATGATATATTGAGCATGAGTCTTGGAGGTGCACTGCACCTAAACAGTAGACACAACTAGTGTGTCCATCCATTAAGGACATTTTCTGAGTACAGGAGTCATATTTTTTGAAGCCAGACTGCTTCACTTCTCTGCCTTCCTTGGACATAGTAACAACCAACATAACAATCACAACAATATTGTCCAGGAACTATGTAAAAGAGAGAGATAATAATGCTAGCAAAAAGGTAATTATTTAGCTTCTACTCAACTTTTTTTTTTCTTTTTTTAAAGCACTCGAAGGGAGAAAAATGGGGGCTAGAGGAGAGATCTCTAACTAAAAGGACAATCCCCTCTAGCCAGAGGAGACGTCTCAAATGACAATACCTCTTGGAAAAAAAGGTAAAGGAAAGAAAAAGTTGTCCTCTAACTTAAATGGACAGAAGAGGAAAGAAGACGAACCCTCTAACTCAAAGAGGTATATTAAGTTTTAAGTTTTAGAGTTGAAAAGACAAGACAGGGGGGTGTAGGCCTAGCGAAAGCGATGGCCAGCCACAACAAGCAAAAAAAAACTTAGGGATTCACCACTGTGAAACCTAAAACACTGTTAACTAGTAAAACAGAACAATATATATAGAAAAAATTTTGAAATAGACTAATAATATCTAAAAAAGAAATTCCCTTAGCCTGAACCTACTGAGAAGCACCCGATCTAGCTTAGTGGCAAACGAGATATGGGTAATCTTCCCTAGGGATCACGGGATAGGGTATAGCCTCGAGCCAGTAGAAATTCTAGAGTTCTAGTAATAGGCCGAGTCAGAACCGATGCTCAGTTCAGAACCCAACCAACCAGCAAGAATGAAGACGAGACAGGACAACATAACATATTAATTTGCACTATGTGCACACTAATACACTGACAGCGGTGTATAAGGAAAAATACACCTTGTTTTTTGAGTTTAGAACTGACCTTGCCCACATTAGAATGTTTTAGTACTAAATGTAAATGCTGTATAAGAGGAGTTATATTGACAAGGAAAGTTAAAGCCCCAGGGGTGGGACAGAGAGGGAGGCAGAATGGTAGGTAAATACTTTCAGTGTCACTTCTGGCTCAGAAAATAGGTAACACGTGGAACAAGAGTCTGTATCATTGCCACAGTTTTCACTTTCCCTTCTGGAACTGCTGGGAGGTAGGGTAGGAATCACAGCAAGGAGATGGTAATAAATGTTCCTGTAATGAAACTAATTCAGTAATGTTTGAAACCAGTTCTGCCACTGCCAAGAGACTTGCTGAATACTTTAGGTACTGTACAATTCAATGAAATATAGGGTTTGAGCAATCAGAACACTAGAGCTAATAGTAATATGAGGCCTTCCGTCATAACTTTCAACCTCTTAGTGCAATAAATCTGAACAAAGCCTAATATTTATTTTTATTTATTATTTTACATTTGTTGACCGGGTTGGTCTGACTGAGCTTTGAAGCCCATTTTCAGCAGAGACCCAGGGAAAAAAGCTCCACAGTAGAATACAGTTTTCTTAAACAGTGAAATAATTAGCACAATTAAGCAGAACTAACATCCATCTATACATACAATGTGAGTATAGTTTTACATATAGACTTGGAAAGGAGGTTGTGGGAAAGAGAAGACATAATACTACAGAAAAAAAAAACATCAATACGTTTAAGCTCTTAGCAATGCAATAAAAAAGAGTGTTATTATTTGTGCAGATAGTAGACACTTCAGTGGTGAGAAATAAGGAAATGAGAGCATCTGTGGGGAGGGGTGAGGGGAGATTAAGGCTAAAATGGGAGTAAGAGTTTTGTTTATAGCTAAAGGAGGAGAAGAGGGGAAGGAGGTGAAAAAAAATGTCTTACAGGCGTGGGGAAAGTAGGGGAGGATGAAAGCAGTAGCGGGACCATTGTGTTTTTTGGAATTCTCTGGTAGCTGTTTTGAATTGTTTAGGGTGTTTGAGGGATGTGATATCTAATGGAAGTTTGTTCCAATTTATGGCAGGCTTATAGCTGTAAAGGATGTGACCAGTTTTGGACATGGGCTTATATATTTGTAGCATGTTTTGGTCAGAGCTGCAGAGAGTCCTAGTTGGGAAGTATTTAGTGATAACAGGAGTTAGGCTAGGACAGAATGATTGCTGGTAACGAATTGAATGAATTATCTGTAGTTGAGAGAGGAGGAGCTGATGGGGTAGTTCCAGCCAGTCTAACTGTCTAAGAGAAAGACACTGGTGAGACCTGTAAGTATGGAGTGCAGCGAATCTGGCCACCTTGTTGTAGGCTGATTCAAGCTTAGCTGTATGAGTGTGGAGTTCAGATTAGTAAAAACGTGACAGCTATACATTAGTCTAGGAAGAAGGTAAGAATGAGAGAGGCTTATTCTTGCACTGCTAGTTAAGAACTTTTTGTTACAGTAAAGGAGACCATGTTTTTGATGTGTCTTTTTAATGCAGTCCTACAGATATAAATCAAACTTTAGTTTGTCATCAATTGTTACACCTAGAAGTTTAGTGCTAGTTTCAACAGTGATAGATATGTTATTGAGGGACAGTAGAGTACAAGTAGATTTGAGATTAGTGACGTTTTTGGGGAGAAAGAGTGAGAGTTTAGTCTTCTTAGGACTGAGAATTAGTAGGTGGTCATGGAGCCAGGATTCAATGGAGTTAAAGCATTCTTGAGTAACAGTATGGAGGTCGGAGGGGGTGTCTGAAATGGTGATGACTGTAGAGTCATCTGCATATTGTATAAGGGATGACTGGGGACAAGAGGCATGTAGAAGATTTGTGAGGATATTAAAGAGTAGTGGGCCAAGGATAGATCCTAGACGAACTCCCGTTTTCACAGGGAGGGGAAGGGATAGTACTGAGAGACATTTGACAGATTGCAGATGATCAGAGAGGTAGCTAGAGAACCAGGTAATAGTAGAAGAAGAAAAATTAAGATTTGATAGTTTGGTCAGGAAAAGAGGAAGGGAGACTGTATCAAATGCCTTTGAGAGGTCCAGGAATAAGCAAGAGACCAGTTTGCTGTTATCCGGGGCCTGAGAGATTGTATTTAACAAAGAGATTAGCGCAGTAGTGGTGCTATGTTTAGGGCGAAAGCCGTGCTGGGTAGATGTAAGAAGGTTTTCCTGAAGGAGGTATTACATGACTTGTTTTATGTATGTATTTTTCTAATATTTTTGAAAAAGGAGACAGTATTGCAATTGGCCTGAAATTAGCGATGTCAGTGGAGTTACCTCCTTTATGTATAGGTAAGGCATGGAAACGTTTCCATAAGGAGGGAACATATGATTTGGAGATGGAGCGGTTTATTATGATAGATACAGGGAAATCAAGGGGTTCAGCTGCAATCTGCAAGAAATACAGGGGTAGATTGTCAGCAGAGGGAGAGCAGGATTTAAGTTTTGAGATTAATGTTTTAATATAGTTTGTAGGGACTGTTTTTAGTGTGAAGGTGTTAGGTGAAGAAGATTTGGAAAAGCTGTTAGTACTTGTAGAGGAGAAGGAATTAATCAACTTAGATATAGATTCAATAAAGTAGGTGTTGAATAGGCTGGCTGTTTCTTCAGGTGTATTGTTTGGGCAGGGGTTAGGGGAGGAGGGGTTTCCAGGATGTAAAATGTGGTTATCAGAGTTCCAGAATTTTTTTGGGTCTGAGCTTTGTGCAGAAGGGAGGTTGATACAGAAGTCCTTTTTGTCTTTGTAGACATGTTTCTTTTTAGGTTTCTAAGTTCTTTATCTTTTTCTAAGTGTATGGGGAGCTTAGTTTTTATCCACAATTTCCACATTTTAGCTCTGTTTTTCATTATGGTACTGGTAGTATTTGTTAACCAAGGTGATATATTAGATTTGATCCTGACAGTGTGGAGTGGAGCAAGTGCATTCAGGATGTTTATGAAGGTAGAGTTGAATGAATGCACAGCTTCATCTAGGGGGAGAGGGGTTTGATTTGACCAGGTTATTCTGGAGAGATAGTCTTTGAAGGTCTCAGGGAAGAAGGTGGACACTTTGCAGGAGGAAATGTATCTGTGGGGCCTAGTGTAGTGTGGAGTATGCCTGATGACTCAAACAGGGCAGTGGTCACTGAGGGAGTTGGGCAGGGTCTCCGGATTGTGATATTTGTGGGGGTGGGAGACTAGTATCCAGTCTAGAAGAGATCTTGGGAGATGAGATTTTTTGGTATAGGTGGGTGTGGAGATTAGCTGAACAAAGCTATGCAAATTACTGAATGAAGTAGTGTTTGGTGCCTGGATAGAGAACCAGTCAATATTAACATCCCCGAGAAGGACAGTTTCATTACGAATGTTTTGGGAGAGGTGGGAGAGAATGCTTTCGAGGATATTAATGTTGTCTCCGGGAGGAATACAGATAGCTACAATGCTGATAGTTGTGTAACTGTTTAATTAAAAGTTGGCCATCAGGAATTCAGCAGGAGTGAAGGAGGGATAGGTTTGTTTATACTAAAGGGAGTAAGATTGCCAGAAAAGACAATGGCTACTCCACCACCTTTTTTCTTTTGTCTGTCAAGTCTGAATATGTTGTAACCTGGTGGGAGGATATCACTGTCTTGGTTGTGTGGTTTCAACAAAGTTTCAGTCAGTGTGATTATATCAGGGGTGTGGTTAGCCATTCAGGTATGGAAGTCACTTATTTTGTTAAGAGCACTTCTTAAATTCAGAGAGTAGAAGAATATCTGTTTTCTTTTAGGTGAGTAGCTGGTAGGGGCTGATGGGTTACTATTATTGAATGGAGAGGAAGGGCAGGGACCAGGATTGGGATGAATATCACATGACCGAAGTATAAATTTTTTCAGGAGGAATTGTTCGATTAGGAGGTGCTTTGTTCTTTCTTCTAATGTGGTAGGATGGAAAGGAGGTAATCTAATTTTAGGTAGGGGAGTGTTTAGCTGGAAGATGAATGAGGATATGGGGAAATACTTCATGGGTTTTGGGACAAAGGCCCACAAATAGGGACAGACTTTAAATATTGTTCATATAAAGTTAGAAAGTAGTTAAAATAAGATGATTTGATTTAGCATGCATTTTTCTGAAGGATATGAAGTCTGAAACTCAGTTGTATGTCATTATTTAATTATTTCAATCATCAGTGATTTGTCAGAAAAAAATAAGTTATGTACTCGCCATAACATTCCATCTGAGTAGTTGTACTTTATTTGTCTTCAACCTGTGGGTTATGGATCTGAATCAGATGCGACATGGCTGCATATCCACCATCTGAACCAAGCTTCAAGCTCCTCCCCTTACCCATGATGCCCCTGTCTCCCTCCTCCCTTCAGATTGAGTTTGCTGCTCAACATATAACATACACCCAACCCAACAAGACCTTACCGCTACTGACAGCCCAAAATTCCTGAGCAAAAGCATAACAAGGGACACTCCTGGAATGTTCATCTCCCATACACATGACCAGGACAATAGTGACAAGGTTGGGGGAAGGAGGAGGGAATGGTTGAAGACAAAAGAAGTACACCTACTCAGATGGAACGTTATGGTGAGTAGATAACTTCTTTATCTGAAGTAGTTGACTTCATTTGGTTTTCAACCTGTGGGACAGAGTCCCCAGCTACTAACACTTGGGTGGCCCTCATGGAAGGATATTCCAGAGCACAGCAGAGCCAAAGGATGCCCTGTTCCTAAATACCATGTCCAATTTGTAATGTGAGATGAAGGTATGAGATGATTTTAACAGGAGATGATAAACTGGGAGTCCTAATAATTAGGGGAACTGGAGCAGCCAAGCAGTGAGTTTCAGATTGTCAAGGTCTGGGTGAGGAATCTCCGAGGGATAAGAAATAAGATCCAGAACTGGATCCAAGGTCAATGGTGGAACTACTAGGTGAGACCAAAGGGAGGGAAACCAGATTTGGTGCAGCCAGAATGGAGTGATGAGGATTACAGTGTCCCCCAGCCTGTGAGCTTTCTGAAGAAACTTCGAGATGAGGGGCAGTGGAGGATAGGCATAAAGAAGACCGGAAGGCCAAGCATGAATCAGTGCATCTTTCCCCTGATGGGGGTTAAGAGCAAAGAACTCACTGCATTTCACATTGGAAGGAGATGCGAACAGATCGCATCAAGGAGGACCCAACTTTAGAAAGATCTGCTACGCCACTGAAGGATTCAGAGACCACTCATAAGGCACCAGGACAGATCTGCTGAGCCTGTCTGCTAGAGTGTTGGACCATCCCAGAATGTGCGTTGCCATCAGAAAACAGCCAGTGGAGATCGCCTATTCCCACACTCTCATGGCTTTGCAACAAAGGGGCTAAGATCTGGTTCCTCCTTATTTGTTGATATACCAGGCTACCGACATGTTGTCTGTCTGAATCGCAATTGTCCCTAGAGGAAGATGGGCATGAAGGGCCTGCAATGCAAGAAGAACTGCCCTCATCTCCAGGATGTTGATATGCAAACTGGTCTCGGATGGGGACCACGTGCCTTGGACTGTCCTTCCTGAGCAATGTCCCCCCAACCAGAGATGGGAGGCATCCATGGTCACTGTGGTTTTAGGAAAGGACAGAAGAAAGGAGCATCCCTTGACTAGGTCCAGGGAATGAATCCACCACCGAAGAGAGTCCCTGCATACCTGGGAAATATGGACCAGATGAGATAATGGTAGAGCTAATAGAGACCATTGGACTGCTAGATTCCACTGAAGAATCTGCATGTGAAGTCGCTCTAGGGGTAATAGGTTGATCGTGGCAGCCATAGACCCCAATGCACTCAGAACTGCCTCTGCTGACAGAACTTGGACTTGAAGGACGTACAAGACGTGTAACTTTAGACTGTGTACCCTGTCTGGGGTGAGGAAAACTTTCATTTGGATAGTGTCCAACTGAGCCCCCAATGAAGTCTAGGATATGAAAAGGGGCCAGTGATGACTTGTTGAGATTGATGGTGATGCCCAGTCTTCTCTCACTAGTAAGAGGAAATAATTCCTGGCTTGGCAAAGTAGATGTTTGGTAGGGGCAGTAAAGAGCCAATCATCCAGGTAAGGGAAGATCTGAATACCCTGAAGCTTCAGGTGAGCCACTACTATTGTCATCACCTTGGTGAACACCTTGGAGGCTGTAGTGAGACCAAAGGGAAGGGCTCTGAACTGACAATGATTGGCTCCCAGCTGGAAGTGGAGAAACCTCCGAGAGTGCCTGTCCATCTTGATATGATAGTACATGTCCTGGAGGTCGATTGAGCACAACCAATCTTTCACCTGCAGGAGGGCAGGATGGACTGAAGAGTGACCATCTGGAATTTTGCCTTGGCTACTGACAGGTTCAAGGTGGAGAGATCCAGAATGGGTCTTAGGTCCCCCATTTTCTTTGGCACTAAAAAGAACCTGGAATAAATGCCTGACCTAGATTGGCCTAGGGGGAATGGGTTGGATGACTCATTTTTCTTAGCAGCTTGTCTATCTCTAGCGCTGATTCCTCCTTTTGCACGGGTGGAATGTCTGGGAGGTGATTTGGTGGGAGAGTTGGTTCAATGAAGAGGATGGAATAACCTCTGGATATAATTTGTAACACCCAATGATCTGTTGTTATGGTTTTTCCATGCCACTGGGTGTACCGATAGGCAACCCCTAACTGCCTTCGGAGATGAGCAGTCTGCTGCATGGGTTTGTCCGAGAACGGTTCTTGAGACCTGAAGTTTCTTGGACCCATTCTGCCTCTAGGATGGTGTTTATCATAACCTCCTCTGCCTCTGGGGAAAGATGAGTCCTGACTGTGCCAGGAAAATACCTAAGACTTCCAGAACCACATCTTATCCCTAGAAAAGGATATTTGAGGGAGGAGAAGTGGATCCCAATGGCAGGCAGTGTCTTCCCATCCTTCTCACTCTGGACCAAGGTTTCTCAAACTGACTTCCCAAACAGGAAAGAACTGTTATATGGGGCATTTGCAAATGATGCCTTAAAGGGTTCCGAGAATTGACAAAGCCAGAGCCAGGCATGATGCCGCATATTGCCAGAAATGGCCGCTCTGCCATTCCCTCCATGGCATGGGAGAGAAGATGCATAAATGTATCAGCTACCACCTTGAGAGTGGTCATCTGAGAGGAGAATGTCTTCTTGCCCTCCACCAACATGGACTCCGGGGTCGACTCAGCAATTTCCTTGACAAAGTGTTGCTGCAGCCGAATAATGTGTGCCATATAGTTCAGCAGTCTTATAGAAAAAGTCGCTGAAGAGTACACCCGCTTCCCTAAATGGTCCATAGCCCTTGACTCCCAGTCAGGAAGATGGACCATAGAGCTCTCCTGTGCAAGCTCTTTCTTCATGGTGGCTGCCACCACCATAGCCTCCACCGGGGGACCCCTTATTTCAACAAGTCCTATCTGGAGGGGGGCTAAGGACTTTATCAGGGTGCTTAGGGATGGGCCCTACAGTGTCTGGTTCCTTCCATGCCCGAGATGTTATAAGGTCCACAAGCGGATCCACAGGAGGGGACATCCAGGAAGTAGATGGACCTGTGCCAAATGCCTCGAGGGACAATGACTCGTCCAAGGTTGGATAAGAAGCTGATGCCGGGGATGCGTGGGCTGCCATCCCAGAGGAGGGAAGTAAGCTCTTTAGAATAAGTTTATCCCTCCTGTCCTTAAGGGGCCATGAGTTAAACCCCGCACAGATAGGACAGGGGGTAAGCAGGTGAGTGCCACCCAGGCATACCCTGCACAGCGTGTGGCCATCAGCTGGGAAGAGCTTTGGCCACACTCTGTGCACTTCCTAAACACTGGTTTTTGGGGTATCAAACATACTCCTAAACTGGCTAGCAGAAACACACACACACACACACACACACACACACACACACACACACACACACACACACACACAAAACTAGAAGAGGACGAAAAAGGGAAAAACTTTTTTTTTTTTTTAACCAACGACCAAATGCGGGTGGGGAAGGTAAGATAGATAAGGAATGGAAATCTCTAAAGATAGATAGAAAAAGGACCCAAAAAAGCAACTCACTTACAAAAAAGATGCTCAGAGCTCAGACCACAATGCTAGCTGTTTCAGCGGCTAATGAGATCTGAAGGGAGGAAGGAGACAGTGGCATTATGGGTTAGGAGAGCAGCTTGGAGCTCTGATCAAATGCTGGATATGTAGCCGTATCGGATCCGATACGGATCCATAACCCACAGGTTGAAGACCAAATGAAGTCAATTACTTCAGATCCACAAATTTTATCAAGAACAGACCAAAAATATGACTCAAAAATCTGAACATTGTGTGAAAATCTAGACAGTTGAAATGCATCCCCATACACATCACAGGTACTTAAAAATGTTCTGCTCAGTTATACTGCTGTTTACATCTGCACTGACATTGTATAATTCTAACTGCGAATTTGGGTGTCCAAATGGAAAGATGAGAAATCAGCAAGCAAAGGAGAGTAGTATTGCTGGAACTGACTTTATCAAGTCTTGGTGAGTACCTTCAGGAGGTGGACCCTGTTTTTCACAAAATCTCACCAAGACAACACTGATATATAAACTGTATTTTATATAGCATATATCATGGACAGAAGTAGGTTAAAAAAAAAGATAGCTGGGTGTACAAAACTCAGGATAGAAAAGTGCCCAATCCTGGCAGGCGCACTGGTGCTAGGACTGGAAAAAATGACAGTGTAGAATCCTCAAGATACAAACATTCCTACAATTATGCTAGGTCTGGCTCAGAATGCTCCCCCCCCCCCTATTATGCAAAAATCCCAGAATTTCCAGACAGAAGATATACAAAAAGATTAAGAGAGAAACTAGAGAAAAGAAACATACTTGCACAAGAAAAACTTTCAGAAGTTTCAAATAAAAATTAGTGTTTGTTAATACAACAGATTTATGAAAAGCATTATATAGACCAAGAAAACTTAAGCTGTTTGGAAAAAGAAGTGACTGAAGAATTGCAAAAAATGTATAGAACAAAATCTAACAATTTCTGAAAGGCATAAAAAAAGAACTATGGACATGGGAAAGGAGGAGAGATCTGACATGGTGCAATATTTATGCAAAGGAGAAAGACAAATTAATCAATACACAAAACGCAGCCTCAAAGATATTCGAAGAGAAATACAGGCAAAGGCATCCAGATAACGAAAAATTCACAATAGAAAAAAATAAGATCACAAAGAGGCAATGTAGAACAGAAGATTGGTAAAGTAGAGATTAAAAAAATAGAAGCTGAAGTTATGGAAGAACTGAGAAGTGAAGGATTTAGTGTAAAAAGTCTAACACAGGTTATATCACAGCATGATGTAACAATTAGTCTCCCAAGTAAGGTGAAACAGGAGGAGCAGGAGATATATGAAGAAGAAATATGGACATGGGAAAGAAAAAGAGATTTAATATGGTGCAATATTTATACAAAGGTGAAAACAAAACTAGTTTATAGGTTCATAGGTAGGTACTAGGCTATTGGCCTAAGGGCCTACGTAAGCCTAGCCAGCAAGGTACCATTGCTTACGCCACTCAAGAAAGTTATTTTCCTGTGCCACTGTCCAGCAGAGACACAGAAGTGATCCCCGGGGTGTATTTCCTATTTCCCATCCACTCATCAAGATTTTTCTTGAAGAGTGCTAATGAAAAACTTTGCTTGACATAGATGGGTAGCTTGTTCCAGAGTATAGGAAGTCTCTGGGACAGGAATCTATCCCTCCAGCATGCCCTGTTTATTGTGGTGACAAGGTTTAAGTCCCTAGAGTGTGTAGCTTGGAGGGATTGGGATTTCTTTAGGTGTAGCATGTCCAACAGCTCTGGGTTTAATATAGCTTTATATGTTAGACCGAGATCACCTCGGAGTAGGCGATATGCTACGGAGTAAAGCTGGCGTTTTTTGAGGCGGTCAGTGTAGGGCATTTGTTTGAGGCCAGTATTCCTCTTTGTGAGCTACTTCTGTGGCCTTTCCAGCTGCTCTAGATGTCTTGTGAGGTACATTCCAAAAGGGGCATTGTACTCTATAATGGGTCTAATGAGTGATGAGTAGAGGGGAACAATGACCTCTTTTTTCCTGGATGAGAACCCTTTTATGATGAGGTGCGCCATGTAGAAGGACTTCCTGACTACTGTGGCGATGTGACTATCAAAGGAGAGACTAATGTCCGCCTGGGTCCCAAGGTCTCTTATCATACATTTGGTGTGATAAAGATTGCTGCCTATGTGGTAGTTCATGGGTGCAGAGTTTTTTACCAAAGGGGATGACACTGCACTTTTTGGCATTGAGCTTGAGGCCATGGCTCTGACATCAGGTATCTGTCTCAGTGAGGCCCTTCTGTAGGATGTCCACATCATTTGGGGACTTGACTATGGCTCCTACTTTGCCGTCATCTGCGAACTTTATTAGCCAGAGGCCTTCTGTGTTAGCCTGTACTTCAGAGAAGTAGATACCAAACAGGAGAGGTCCCAGGACAGAACCCTGTGGTACTCCACTTGTCACTGCTTTGAGGTCAGATTTGGAGTCTGCAACTTTTACAGTGTGGATTCTGTCAGTGAGCCAGTTGGCAACCCATCTTGTGACGTAGGGATTTATACCTAGTTTAGTGACTTTAGCTATAATTCCAGAATGGGGGATGGTGTCGAAAGCCTTGGCGAGGTCAAGATAGGCTGCGTGAACCACCTTACCCTCATCCACGGCTTTGGTGACTGCCTCAAAGACATCGATCAGGTTCAGGAGGCATGATCTGCCTTTCACAAACCTGAACTGGGTGGGATCCAGAGTTTGGAGTTTACCAATGTCTTTGTTTATGAGTTCCATGATGATACATTCCATGGCCTTGCAGACCAGGCTCATCAGGCTAATAGGTCGATAGTTCCTGGGATCAGTGGTGGCTACCCCTTTGTGGAGTGGGATAACTGTTGCTGTGTGCCATTCAGTGGGCACAAAGGCTGATGCGAGACTATTATTGAACATGGTGTTTAAGTGGGGAGCCAGTTCGTTCTGAAGTTCGTGTAAATCGCAGCCTGGGATGTTGTCCGGTCCCATGGATGCTGTGTTTTTGGCTTTAGAGAGTGCAGCTTTTACCTGCGTAGTTGTGATTACAGGGACTCTGCATTCTTCCTGTATAGATATGGGCCCTTTAGGGGGTGAGAGAGGGGAAAGTTAGCACTGAACCGATCTGCCAAGATGTTGGCAATATCAGTTAGTTCTGTAATTTTCGTGCCTTTGTGCTGTAACTCACAGCAGATCTGGGTGTTGACATCTAGATTCTTAACATAGCTATAGAATGCTTTGTGGTTGTCCTTGGATTTAGTGGCAATTTTGTTTTCATATCTAGCTTTAGAGGATCTTATAAGGGATCACAGCTTCTTACTGAGGCTGACCAGGGAGCTCCTCCACTCATGGGATTTTACTCTCTTTTGCAACAGTTTCTTCCTTCTGTTGTACAGTTTGTTTATGGCAGGGGACCACCAGATTGGCTCCCTTTTTTTTGAGGATAGCGTCTTGGTTCTGTTTGGGGTAGCATAATCCATGCACTCGTGTAAATGCTTATAGAGTTAATACAAAAAGAGCAACACCAACAATATTTGAAGAGAAATACAGGCAAAGGCATCTGGATATGACAAATGTTACAATATGAAAAATAAAACAATCAGGAAAAGTAAAAAAGAGGATTAGTAATAAAAATGTTAATGAAACAGAAACTTAGGTTATGGATTACCTGTGAAGTGAAGGATTTAGTGCAGAAAATCTAACTCTGATACCACAGCAGGACTGTAATGGATTCCCAAATGTAGAACAAAAGGGTAACAAAAGAAAGGCATATGGAACAAAGGATAATTTATTGTTAAATAAAGTCATAACTGAGAACTGTAAAAAAGGGGAAGAATCTAAGTAAGGCATGGACAGACCACAAACAAGCATTTGACAGTATTCCACATTCATGAATAAGAGTGCTTAAAATGTGTAAGATACACTACACTGATAAACTACATCACAGCGACCATGAAAGAATGGCAAATCACTCTACAGTTAAGCCAAGATAAAGCAAAAATCATTATTCTAGCAATAAAAATACAAAGGAGGATATTCCAGGGTGACTCTCTGTCACTGTTGCTCTTTTGCCTTGCCCTTAACCCATTAAGCTCTCTACTTGACAAATTAGTCATGGCTACAAGTTGGCTCCCAGAAAACAACAAAGTGTAAAGACTTCTTATCTTCTTTTTGTGGATAATTTAAAATTGAAAGCAAAACTGCAAGTGGTCAAAACTTTTTCAGATGATATAAGACTGTCACTTGGTCTTGAAAAATGCGCAAAAGCAACTTTTAAAGCAGCTGCAGCACGATGAAAATATCAGCCTGTGAGAGGAATGTGATATAAAAGAACTCGAGTAAGAGGGAGTGTACAAATACTTGGGAATAGATGAAGGATCAACAATAAAACATGAACAAATGTGAATAAAACTTAATAAGGAATATTTTAGAAGAGTAAAATTCATTATGAAAACAGTGCTGACATCTAGGAACAAATCATCATCAGTCCCATTTTTTCCCATTTTCTAAATGGTTTTGTGGTATCATGTTGTCTATCACCATCTCTTTCAGTTCAGAGCCACAGTTCTGCCTTCGTTGACACTCATGCCTGACTGTCATAGATCTTCTTTCACACAATCCACCCACCTCTTTGCTGGATGTCCTCGTTTCCTCTCATCTTCTTCCTGCTGTTCCAAATCTTCTTCACCAGATTGTCTTCTGCTTTTCTGCACGTCTGAACCACCATAATCTGTTCTCTTTGATTTTTTCTACAATCGGAACTACTTCGGCTTCTGCTCTTATGGCCTTATTTCTTTGTCTGTCCCACAGTATGCATCCTACCACCTGTCTCAGGCACTTCATTTCCATCACTTCTAGCTTACTCATCTGCTCTGCCTTTACTGCCCAGGTTTCTATACCATACAGTAGTACTGGTCACACCACTGTGTTGTACACATTACTTTTCAGCTTCTTTGGCATTCTTCTGTCATACACTGCACCTGAGACTCTATGCCAGTTTGCTGCAGCACCTCTGATTCTAGCTTTGACCTCTTCTATCTCAATTCTCAGCTTCTTCTGATTTCCCCAGTTTGCTGCCATTACCACTGTCTTATCCGTGCTTATTTTCATCCCACTTGCCTTCACTTTTGCATTCCATTTCCCCTATCCTTTGCTGAAGCTCTTGCTCAGAGTCTGCTTGTAGTGCCACATCATCTGCATACAGCAACTCTGTTGATCTGTCCCCTCCATCCGATTTGCTAATGTAGTCCATCACCAGTATAAACAGCAGTGAGGTCAGTGCTGAACCCTGGTGCACACCCACTCCCACTGGGAACCCCTCTGCGAGGCTGAACACTGTTTGTACTCAAGTCCTTGGGTCCTTGAAAATAGCCTGCACTAATTCTACCAGTGTTTCTGGGATTGTTAACCACCACAGTGCTGCCCAAATCAGCTTTCTTGGGACCTTGTCATATGCTTTCTCTAAGTCTAGGAATATCCAGCTGGACTCTTTCCTTATCTCTAACTTCTTCTCAACTACCTGTCTCACTGCAAACATCGGGTCAGTTGTGCTGCATCCTGATCTGAATCCGAACTGCTCATTTCCCATCTTACTTTCTACTACTCTGCATATCTATCGATCACTCTCTCCAGAACTTTTATGCAATGTGACAGGAGTTTGATGCCTCTGTACTGCCTGCTCACCACAACTGCCATTTCTAGTTCTGATCTGACAACACTGGGAATACATCAGGTCACTTCAAAACTAAAATGAAATGAATCACCATAACAAGATGAACATCCAAGCACAATTTATTTATATTTTGTGGAGCCTTTGCTTTAGGTAATTAAACAAGGCTTTTTCACATCTATTTAAAGTAATTGTCTCCATCTTGGTTTTTGGTTTCACAGTCTGCATCTGTGCTAAAACCTAAAAGAATGTTCTCTCTGGTTCTTCTTAAATATCCTCTCACTGCTATATAATGCTGATTAGAAAAGTATAAATATTTATCTGGGCAAAGAGATGACCGGAATGGAGTTCATGAAAATAGAGGTTCACATGACAATATCAGTCTTAACTGTGATGTTTTTGTTTAGTGCCTCATTCAGTAATTTTAACACTGCTGTTGCCTATGCCTGTGGCATACAGGCATAGAGCCCTGATTATGGCTTAGATGACTTAAATTTGTTTAGCAGCTTGGGTGCTAGATGGTGCAGGCAGAGAGAATGGACATGCTCGTCCTGGAAGAGGAAGTGCACATGCCCAGGGACACGTGTGCAATCAGATTTCCCTGGTACAGACCATGGAAACTAGTATGTGTTGCTTCCTTTCAGAGGGCAGGGATGTCCTGCTGATGTCATCTCCATGTGGAACTTAGGGGGCAATTCAGCACTGATGCCCATTGCTTGATTCACCCATGGCTACACAGGTGCAGGGGCAGTAGTGCTAATAAAGAAGAAAATACCACTAATGGCAATCCTAACAATAGCACCTGACCATCACCCCCGATGAAGGTGGAACAAATGGAATGATTAAAAGGGGGAGCAGGTTGATAATAAGCAAGCAGAGGGGGCAATGAGGTGCAAAAAAAATAACACTGCACTCTAAAAGAAGTTTGATTATGCATTTTGGAAATCTTTTTTAGCATTCTAATGAAGCTTGTACCATTTTTAATACTGTGTACATAATGTGTATGCTGACTCTTCCTACATAACTAGAATTTCTGGTTTTCTGTCAGTCATGTTTTAAGGAGGAGAATATGGAAATACTGCTACTTCTGCATTTATTACTTGTTCTGCTTACTGAGCCATAATCACTCCCTTTTCAGCAGCACCCAAACATTTTAGGGTTTACAAAGAAATCAATAAATAGATAAATTATATGAAGATTTGGGCAGACAGGAAGAAGGTAAGAGGAAACAGTGTCAAGTAAAGAGGTGAATGTATTGTGTGAGAGAAGATCTACAACAGTCAGGCATGAGTGTCAAAGAAAGCAGGAGTGCAGCACTTAATTGAGAGAGATGGCGACAGATAACACAACAAAACTGGGAATAAGGGGTTTGTTGATGATGATGTTGATGCAAATCATATTTTCTCCCCAGATTTATCAGATCATGCTTAATTTTTATATGTTGAGAATTACTTAAATGGACATCTTAAAATCGTTTTTTTCTCTAAAAACTGCATTTTACCTGATTTTGGCCTAGCACTCAAGTGTGGGGTCATTTATTGCACTGTTGTGATTATTTTGCTACTTATGTATCTCTGCTACCTTTAAACTACAAAAAAAAAATCTTGCTTTTTTCCCACTTTCTGAAAATTAAGAAAGTTCAGTTACAGATTTGCTGTTCTGAACTGTTTGGAAGTTTCTAGAAGGCCAGTGCTTGCTTGGGCTAAAGGGAAGTCTCTGTGTTCACCAGTGGGAGTGGTTAACACTGAACAGCCTGCCTGTCCCTGGAGGAGTGGTTACTACCTAGAAGCTGTAGTTTTATTGGCCATTTTGGGTCAATTCTAAACTCCTTGATCTGTCTCTCTTAAAACCAGGCTGCCTCGTGGTTTTGGCGTCTTTTCAGGCTTGCTAGTTGTTGCTGAAGCACCTACCAAGGGGATAAAACACTAAGAGAAGAAAAGGAGCCACTTTTGTGATTTTAAGTATTTTCTTCTGATTTTTTGTTAAGTTTTACTGCTTTGCCACCTACTTTTTGGCATTTTCCGGCTTGCTAAAGTTTATATCTATAACAGTAACAGTACTTGGAACACATCTAGAGCCTGCATTTTCCTGTGTTGCAGTTAATTTAAAATCGTTTTTTTCTCTAAAAACTGCATTTTACCTGATTTTGGCCTAGTACTCAAGTGTGGGGTCATTTATTGCACTGTTGTGATTATTTTGCTGCTTGTGTATCTCTGCTACCTTTAAACTACAGCAAAAAGAAAAAAAAAAAAAGCTTGCTTTTTTCCCACTTTCTGAAAGTTAAGAAAGTTCAGTTACAGATTTGCTGTTCTGAACTGTTTGGAAGTTTCTAGAAGGCCAGTGCTTTGCTTGGGCTAAAGGGAAGTCTCTGTGTTCACCAGTGGGAATGGTTAACACTGAACAGCCTGCCTGTCCCTGGAGGAGTGGGTACTACCTATAAGCTGTAGTTTTATTGGCCATTTTGGGTCAATTCTAAACTCCTTGATCTCTTTCTCTTAAAACCCTACAACTCTCTTTTTGTGCGGTTTTGCGCACTGAGCAGCGTCGGGCAGCGCCACCTAAACAGGTTTAAACTATTCCAGGCTCCACAAAGTCTGCTCTTCACTTTTTCCCTTAGAACTGTTCAAACTCTCAAAGTAATCACTCTATTCTCTTTCTAAAGCCCTGCACTTGCTCAGCTCTTATAAGGAAACACTAACTAACTAAAGCACTACACTCTCCTTGACTTCTCATAAGTATTAGACTCCCGATTGGTCCTTCCTGATCAAGCGAAAAATCAATTCACTTCCCTAATCTGATCAGTAAAAAAATAGTTCCCTATACTAATCTGGTATGTCCAAGGGTCAGTTTCAAGGTTACTCTCCAGTCCAGCTGGTGAATCTGGGAATTTTGAGGCAATGTTACAATTGCCTTATGTACACAGACAACCCTCTCCTCCTTCCAACAAACTCTAATACATGTGAGAGATGCAGTTACACAGCCAAACTGGAGGCAGAGCTCTCTCAACCCAAGACTGGCACAGTCAGTCAGGAGGAAAAGTAACCACCCACACCACAAATCCAGTCTCACACAGACCTATTGCATCTGCATACCCAACACATAAACACACAAAAACATACTCGGAGGCTCTAAATAAAATCTGCCTAAACAGCAAAGACCTCCTAAGAAGATATCCAAGCAACAGCCACCCCTCAACAATACCCGCGAATCACATATCTCACAAAATCAGTGTGCCTCACAGTCACAGCCCTTAAGGCCAAATAACACACCAAATACACTTGTTATAGGGGACTCTATTGTCCGGCACACTGATGTCCCGCTCACCAGACTGAACAAGGAGAAGGTCACTGTAAGCTGCCTGTCGGGTGCCAGGATCTGCCACATAAAGCAAGCACTCAGGTCACTCCAAACAAGTACAAGTATGACTCCGTCATTGTCCATGCTGGTGTGAATGACTTGAGACGTACCACCCTGGACTACTTGAAAAGAGACATAGAGGAGCTCTCTGACCATGTAGCCCAGGCTGGTATGACCCTGACCTTGAGTAGCATCTTGCCTCACCAAGAATGATGCCACAGTATAAAGACAAAATGATCAGTTTCAACAATTGGCTAAGGTACTGGTGTCATTCAAAGGGGATCCAGTGTCTGTCAGCCTGGGATGACATGCTCGACAAGCCACGTTGCTTCGCTATGGACGGCTTGCACCTGTCACCCTTAGGCTTTTGTATACTGGCCAAGGCTCTTGCCACCCCCATAGTGCCTTTTTTAGGCAAGGCTCAAAGGACAAACCCACCTCCATAGACAACCCAAGGATAAAAAAACTAAAGGTAATGCTACTCAATGCCAGAAGTCTAAACCTCAAGATGCACGCACTCGTAGCTCTCCTCAGTATGGAGAAAATTGATGTCTGTGCAGAAACAGAAACCTGGTTCAAGGCTCCTGAGAGCACCCCAGCACTAACAGGTTATAACTCATACCATGTGTTTCGGCTCCAAAACTCGGACCGAAGCACAAAAGGAGGGGAAGTATCTATATTCATCAAAGATACCTACACCTACAGGTTAGCGGCACTGCACGAAGCATCGGAAACCATCCATGTGCAACTAACAGTGGGCAAAATTGCCTTTCAGTTTGTAGCCTGCTACAGAACACCCTCCCTATTACAGGAACCCCACTTGGCATCCCTGAGAACACTGGAGAATATGAAGGTCTCTCTAAACACTATGTTATTGGGTAACTTCAACTACCCAAACATTGACTGGGAAAACTACTCAAGCCCAAACACCCTCGCCCAATGGTTCCTTGTATTTATAAACTCTAACGCAATGGAACAACTGGTCACCACTCCCACAAGAGGGAACAACATATTGGACCTGGTCATCACCAACATGGGGACTCTATGTTCCACACCAGAGGTAAACCGCTCATTGGTAAGATCAGACCATAAACAAATTTCCCTGGACATCCATATCCCGTCCCCACCCCCAGCCAAGGAAATCACTGTAAAGAATTACTCAAAAGCCAACTTTGCACTTCTCAAGACTGAGGTGGAATCCTTAAAAGCCCCTGGGCCAGAGGATAATACAGCCCAATCCGCAGAATCCTTTACAAATGCATTCTATGAGCACCTGCAGGAATGCATGGATCGTGCTATCCCAATTAAAACCAAGACTCACTCCTCCAAAAACAGGAGACCAGTCTGGTGGATCCCGGCCATAAATAAGCTATACAACAGAAGGAGGAAGCTACTACATGACAGAGCAAAATCCCAAAAAGGGAAGGCATCTCTGATCAGTATTAGCAAGAAACTTCGATCCCTCATAAAATCATCAAAGGCCAGTTTCGAAAGAAAAATTGCCCTAGACACTAAAGATAATCACAAGGCCTTCTTTAGTTATGTCAGGAACATAGGTGGAAACTCCCAGATATGCTCTGAATTGTTGCATAACGGTACAAAATATACTGAACCTACAGACATAGCCAACATCCTGGCAGACAGATTCAGCGCAAACTTCTCCCCTCCCCCCCAAAGGAGCAAATGCCTATCCCAACTGAATGTAACCTCCCTGACATCACAGATGCATAGGTGAAAGCTGCCCTCTCCAAAGCAACAAAACACAGCATCTATGGGACCGGACGGTGTCCCAGGCTGTGTCTTACATGAGCTCCAAGAAGAACTGAACCCTCACATTAAGTCACTGTTCAAACTTAGCCTTACTACAGGATATGTACCCAAAGAATGGTGTACAGCTACAGTGGTCCCACTCCACAAAGGTGGTGCCACAACGGACCCCGGAAACTATCGCCCCATAAGCCTGACTAGTCTGGTCTGTAAAGCTATGGAGCGTATTATCATGGAACTCATAAACAAAGACATTGGGAGCCTCCAGACACTGGACCCTACCCAATTCAGCTTTGTTAAGGGCAGATCTTGCCTCTTAAACCTAGTTGATTTCTTTGAAACAGTTACCAAAGCCATAGATGAGGGCAAGGTAGTCCACACAGCCTACCTGGACCTCACAAAAGCCTTTGACACAATTCCCCACTCGGGCATCATAAATAAGCTTACCAGCTTAAATATCAACCCCTATATCACAAGATGGGTTGCAAACTGGCTCAGAAATAGAACCCAGATGGTCAGAATCACAGGTGCCATGTCCGAATCCAAACCAGTTACAAGTGGCATCCCAGAGAGCTCAGTTCTGGGACCTTTCTTGTTCGGTATATACTTCTCTGAGGTTCAGGCTAACACGGGGGGGATTATGGCTGACAAAGTTCACAGATGACTGCAAACTGGGGGCCATAATTGAATCTCCAGCTGACACAAGCATCCTCCAAAAGAGTCTCACAGAGACGGATGCTTGGTGCCAGAGCCACGGCCTCAAGCTAAATGCTAAAAAGTGCATAGTCATCCCCTTTGGGAAAAACAAGGTGCCTACAAATTACCACATTGGTGGTAATCCATTAAGTACGGAAGAAATAATTAGAGATTTGGGGACCAACGTAGATAGTAATCTCTCCTTTGATAATCACGTTGCCAAAGTGGTTAGAAAGACCTTCTATATAGCCCACCTTATCAGGAAAGGGTTCGCATCAAGATCAAGAGAGGTCATTGTGCCCCTCTACTCGTCACTCATCAGGCCCATAATTGAATACAATGCCCCTTTTGGGATGTACCTTACCCGACACCTGCAGCAACTGGAGAGACCCCAAAAGTACCACCAAGAGGATCATGGGCTACAAACAAATGTCCTATGCAGCTCGACTAAAGAAACTCCAGCTCTACTCAGTTGCTTACCGCCTACCCAGAGGCGATCTATGCCTGACGTACAAAGCCATGTCAAACCCAGAATTAATGGACATGCTCCACCTCAAAAAATCCAAGTCCCTTAGAGCTACACGCTCCAGAGACCTAAACCTCAGCACAAAAATAAATAGGACATGCTGGAGGGACAGATTCATTTCCCAGCAGCTCCCCTCACTCTGGAATAGAATCCCAATTCATGTTAGACATAGCCCCTCACTGACCCTCTTCAAGCGAAATTTGGACGCGTGGATGGGAAATCGCAAATTCACCCCTGGGATCTCTCCTGTGTCCCTGCTAGACAGAGGCACAGTAAACTAATCTTAAAAGGGTACCTTCTGTGACCTACTTTACAGAGGCACAGTAGGCTAATCTAATAGGGAGGCGGAAGCCAAATGCACTCTGGCTAGGCTTATAAATGCTCTAGGGCAGATAGCCCAGTATCTACCTATGAACCTATGAACCTAATCTTCAATGTGGCAGCTGAGATTAGGTTTAGTCTGTTTCAGTCTGCTATTGTTGACACTAATATAGTAATTAATGAGGTGAAATGTGCAATGCTTTACTGACCTGTCCAAAATTATGCAGAATCAGGCAACTTGAATTTGAATACATTGAATACATTTAATTTTTTTTATTATGACACATGTTAAAACAGTCTAATTGTGTACCAATTTCTCCTTTCTGCTCTAAACTTGCCCATGCTGCAAATAAGCCATGCTATTTAGCACAGTCTACCTACACAAAACCAAATTAATCTCCATCCACTCCCATTTCCACCCCTAACTGGAGTCCTGTTTTTTGACAAGATTTTTAAAGCATTTGTGTTGTGCTCTTTTGACAAGCATTATGCCATCCTTTCTCCTCCAAATCTGTCCTGTTCTTGCTGTGTTTACCTCTCTCTTTCTTTCTTTTTGTGATACTCTCTCAACAGGTCACATGACACCTACAAAACCTTTGCAGTTTTTGTTGCTGGTTTCTTGATCGTGGATGGGGTGGCACAGTAGTGCACTGGATAGTGTTGTTGCCGCATCTCAAGAGGTTCTCTGGTCAGATTCCTGGCTGGGTACCTTCTGTGCAGAGTCTGCATATTCTCCCTGCATTAGCATGGATTTTCTCTGGGTGTTCATGTTTCCTCCCATACTTCAAAGACATGTAATATGTGGCTTGAACACTCTAAAGTGGTCAAAGGTGTGAGTGTGCATGTGTGTGGTGTGGAAGAACAACAGTGGTGGTGTGAACATTGGCTCTAGATGATTATCACTGTTGCAGTGGCACCACAAACCCATGTGCAGAAATGAGAAAAAGGGGTTGTGGATGGATGGATGGATGGATGGATGGATTCTTGCTCATGTGGCATCCTCCATAATGATGTTGCATTCTGAATGTTTCTGTCTGTATTCAAAGATACTTGGAGGTGATTTTAAAATGATATGGGTAACTAATAAGTGAAGTAAAAGTAAGGCTAGCTGCATCAGTTTGAAAGGATACTTTTTTGTAAAATATTTATCTGAGAATGCTGCCAAGCTCTGGAACCAGGTGGAGTTTTGAGTTACAATGGAACAGTTCCATTTAACAAAAAAAAAAAATGTACAACACATTTGCTTAAAATAAAACTGCCCAAAATAGGTAAGGTAAGCTATATGTGATAACATATGGCTAGTGGCTGTGCCTTTAGCACAAACTAGAAATATTTTTCTTCCATCAGTAACAAGGCCATTTTTCCAAGCCATTCAGTAATGCAGTTTTGTAGAAATTTAAAATGAGGCTACAGTGAAACAGTATTATTAACACTGTTAAACAGATACAGCAAAATCACTGTGTTTACCTCAACATACCTCTCCAATGTCCAGGTTTTTGCTTCATATTGTTGGTCTATTCCTTATAAAACCTGTGGTTTTCTGGCAAATCACTGGGATGATCTGAGGACCAAAGTCACTAAATAATGACATACATTTGAGTTTCAGACTTCAAATCCTTCAGAAAAGGTATGTTAACACACACCATGTTACTATAGTAAGTCTAAGTTTATAGGAGGGATATTTAAAATGTGTCCCTATTTTTGGTCCTTTGTCCCCCCATTTTGTCAGGTTTTGTCCAGATTTCTTGCACTAAGAGTTTAAAAGGTATGCCCCAAGAGAAGTGATTTCTGAATAAATCATTAGTAACAACTGCTACTAACATGCAACATGCAATTAATAAAACAGCTTTGCTCTGTCCTTCCACCAATGATTCAGATAACTTTTACTTACTATATTTCTTCACAGTTTGTGTATACCTTTCAAATAGACTGGATTTGCAATGGTCGCTCCCACAGCTGCTGACTTCAGGCTTATGTTAATTCTGCTATTTATGTCCTTAACATCTGTGTTTTCTTCCTTTACTTCTTGCTCCCTGCTGGTCTCTTTTGCATAGTTTGGATCCATGTTTTATGACAGAGATGAGTGAGGACTCCAACAATACTTTTTTAGTTCTCTTGCTATAGCTGGACTTGATGTCTGCCTTATTGCCACAGATCTTTCTAGTTCTGTCTGTTCAGTTTTAAAACTACTTCCTACTTCCTATACATGCATAGTCTCCTTTGGAGCTGTGACACACCCAGCTGCTAGTGTCTGTGTTGTTTATTCTTTGCTTCTGTATATGATCACAGCAAAAGGCCCTTTGACTTTCATATGTACATTTACTTTAAATGACTCGCATGTAACAAATACCTTTTATACCACTATATACTAACCTAAGAAACTGCAGCTGAAATGCAGTCATTTTATTTTAAATGGCAGTCTAATTTTAATCATTCCTTTTTACTTTTACTTAATAACCTCTAAAGCGAACTGTCTTATAAATTCAAATAGACTTAGGACTTAAAACCAGCACTAACCTTGAAAGAGCAATGCAATAAACACTATACCCATATTTGTAATAATCATGTCTCTCTAGCCTCTTCATAATTTAAATGGCTTTGTTCACCTGCAGCCTCTAAAATTAAAGCCATATTGTATGCAGTGTTTTAAAATACGCTAATTAGTTTGTGCCACAGTTTTTTTATTCAGGACAATAACTGCTTCTGCAGAAGAAGGTCATCTTCTACCCATTCAGACACACACACACACACACACACACACACACACACACACACACACACACACACACACACACACACACACACTCAAACATGATAGAATTCACATTTGCTTGAATCACAAAAACATTAAATTCACCAAGCTGAAAACCTAAAAACTCTCTCTCTCTCTCTCTCTCTATATATATATATATATATATGTGTGTGTGTGTGTGTGTGTGTGTGTGTGTGTGTGTGTGTCAATAATTTACATAGTGCTTCAAAACATGCCAAATTAGTAGAATAAAGAGATAATCCAACCCTAATCTGCTCTGCACAAAATCCTGTTCTCCAACAGCTCACACAGGATTCACTCTCCTCCACAGAAAACTGGATAGAAAAATTAGACCTAATACTACACTGAAAAAGAATGCTGCTTTTCACGCCCAAGTCTCATGACAAATGCAAAGCTAAATTTTCATTTTGCCTCTACAAATAAGACAAATATTGAGTTTGTTTCCAATACTAAATTACTATGGGTTATAATAGTAGAGGACACCATGGCATTCAACCTTCACATCTAACAAGCAATGAAAGCCACATCAGATGTTAGTTCTGCTATATAGATCCAAACAATATCTAACTGAAAACAGCTGGATAACATCAGCATCCACCTACCTGCTGCCTACACTTCTGTATGCCTCTCCTATTTTCATCAACCTATAGTACACCCTGACAGTTAAACTACAGCAATGCTATAATAAAAAAGGCAAATTCGCTTCCAACAAGCCATACTCCACACATCACTGTATAGCCCTCGGGCACTGGAACTAGTTTGAGCTACCTCACCTACTCTCAACTTCATTTGGCACACAGATTAGTGTACTATAACTCCACTCCACCAATAGAGCTCTTTGCTCTACTGATAAACATCTCCGCTCAATTCACAAAGTTCACAACAAGATAGGAAATGTTATTTACTCCAGTTGTATCGCAAAATCCTGGCACTCAGTTCTTCCTCCAGTAAGACTCCTCATCAACACACAAATTTTCAGAGGTAAATTAAAATTGTTTCTGCTTGACTCCTAGCTATGCCTCTCCTATTCTTCAGGCTTATTAATTCCTAAATTACCTTTCCTATGTACACACACGTCAGTGTCTATCTCTTGTCTTTTCTTTTCTGCATTTGTCTTTTTGTATTCTACTCTTCTTATGACAAAATGCATATACCTAATCTAATGAACTGCTACTTAACTGGACCCAGTGCTATGTTGATGCAAAATATACTTGTTTATTTCATAATTATCTGTTTTATTTATTCTCATTTTGTATGTAATGTTGCCAAATGTTACCTGAGCATTCTGTATGTTGTATAAGCATGACTGTACATATATCTAGTGGAGATTAGTATGCAATACTGTTAAATATTACCAGAGTATGCTGTATGTTGTATATGCACTACTGTTATTTCTTGTAGAGCTTTTCTCCCTGGACCTCTGCTGAAAAGGGGCTTATTTTCCTAGTTAGACCTTTCCAGTAAACAAATGAAAATAAATAAAATTAGAGAAAGAGAGACAGACAGATAGATAGATGGATGGATATCTACATCTATCTAAGAAACTAACCAAACAACAAACCTTTTTCTGGTGAAAACATATAATGTGCCTTTTAAAGACTATTCATTAATTCCCTTTATCTAACAAATTAGTAGTGAAAAATAGAAGATTACTACATAACTAGATTATACTCACCCAAGAAGACACATACCACTCACATGTTCAGATGAAGTTGTGTATTTGAACTTCTGTCATTCTTACATTATAAATAGTACACAATTTATTAATGTAGAGGAGACCACAATAGTACATTTCCAAGCAAAAAAACATGCCCTTCAGAAACTGTTAAAGGAGATATGATTTGAGGTTATCTAGATAAACATGCTTTCCTTGTGAATAAGTGAAACATGATTGTTAAAAAAATGGTCAATCAAAATTTATTTACTTATTAACATTTGTTGACCGGGAAAGTCCACTGGGTCAGAAATCCATTTTCAGCGGAGGCCCGGGGAGAAAATCTCCACCATACATTACAGGGATAACAAGTTTGACATAGCCTTTAAAAGTATTACATGTTAAAAAAAAGTCAGTAATTCAGAGAAAAGAACTATATGTCTACAATACTATTTACAGGATTTACAGAAGTCTAGATACAATTTACAAGATTTATAGAAGTCTTCAGAAGATGAAAGAGAAAAAGCACATTTCAAGTAACAAATTTGCAGGAGTTTACTTTATTCAACATTGAAGAAATATGGGGTTTGATACAGTACTATGTTAAGAATATAGTATACTGTATGGAGGTAATTATCCAATGGTTATTATGAAAGACTGGGTTTACATAGATAAGCCAACCCAATGAATGGGAAATGTGCTTATTTATTTATTTATTTATTTATTTATTTATTTTAAGGAGGTTTGTTTCTGAGGTAGGTGCAGGATGGATTATTTAGATAATTCCCGGGATTCATGAAGCTTGCACCAGGTGCAGGCGTAGCGTAGGCGGAATAACACCAAATATGGCCGTCAAGCGATTCAGGTACGATCCAATTCCACGTGCACTACCGGCATACTCCAGAACTGCGCAGCCCTCGGCATAGGTATGCTAATCACCCCATGCACAGTGTCGCACCATGCAAATGAAGGCAGATAGTGATTCATGAAGTGGTGCAGGTGTAGCGTAAGCCCACGGAAATGTAAACCAAAAAACACGGTTTACATTTTCCCAAACAGAACATCGGAGCTATGGAAGCAGACCAGACTCATGTATTACAAAGTTAACATATGCCAATGGCTAAATACACAGCCAATGGCATAAGAAAAGATGCACAACACCTAAAAAACAACATTTAATGTCATGTCCACAGTAACGCACAGTACAACCGCAGGGCATGTGTGCGCAAACAGGAACATAAAGAAAATATATAAAAATGTCATAAAATCGCAATGTAATACAAATCAGGTTTTCACCATAATACGCAATGGTAGGCATGGAACACCACAACCAAGGTGCAAGGGTTGCTAAGGGCCTGTGAGAGTGTTCGGTGCAGTAACTATGAATTAGTAGTCAATGCCATGTAAATGAGGCAGGTAATACTGAATCGCAAACGTCCCACCAGATGAAGGATGTACCATACGGCGCAGCGCTTTAACACCGAGGAGTGGCTCAGAGGAGATACATTACATCAGCAGAGGGGTGTGCCACCGTAGCAGTAAGCACATTGGAGCAATGCAAATCTGGCCTGGCCATTGCTAAGCAAAGCTGCAGGACAGGGGTGGGGAGGAAGGTATAGAATCATTTAGCTGAGAGCACACATGGTACTTGAAAGCGCTTGTGTACGGGGATGAAAACATGCCCGAAACCCGGTAAGTGGATGCACGCACCGTGAACAATAGCACAAACAGGAAGGTCAGGGGAAGAAAAGAAGGAAATGCCGAAGTAGGGTAATTGGAGTACTACTGAACAATTAACACCAATCAACTCACGGTGGCCAATCGACGGCAGCTGACAAGTCTGCTCGCAGAAACCTGCAAAACAGGATAGGGGAGGCATTGGATTGCAAAGATAGGAGATCTGTCATAGCAGAGCAAAGCAAACCGACAGTAGACTCACAATAGCACACATTACGCAAGATAAGCCAGGTCTAGGAAAGTACAAATGAAAGCAGGCTGCTGGATGCGTGCCAGAAAACGGTAGGTGGAACGTGCAGCATTGTAAAGGGAAGGTCAAGAGGTAATCCACGGCAGCCAAATGTAATTCAACACCAAAGGCACCAAACACATAAGATACCCTGTAGCTACGATCATGCATACACACCCTATGACATCGTCGGTGTTCACAGCACAATAGTATAAAGTGTGAAAGCACCCTACACACACCTGTGTATTCCCAAACACTGCACCATAGGTGTAAACACACGGTGAACTTTTAAAATGTACATGTTGGAAGCTGACATAGCTGTGATTCATCAGCATGTGTTAGAGACTGACAGTGTTGTGGAGGATGATGCCGACAACCACCGCAGGCCCCGGAGGAGGAGAAGAGTGTTCAGACCAAGGGTAACCTACCAGGGGCTACATGATCTGGAAATAATAGAGCATTACAGGGTGGACAGGGACATCTTACAGCAAACAGTGGAGCTGTGCCGGCCATGCCTGAGAACCAGAAACAACAGAGGGGAACCCATCCCAGTGGACACGAAGGTATGTGTAAGCTTGTGAATACTAGCCACAGGTACCTTTCAAAGGCCAACTGGAAATATAATGGGGATCTCACAGGCATCAGCATCCAGGGTACTACACCAGTTCCTGGATGCCATGTTACCACATGCCAATGAGCATATATACTTCCCCCGAACTCAGAAGGAGTTGGCCAGCAATATTCGTCACTTCCACCATGTGGCACACTACCCGGAGGTACTGTGTGTGAGAGACTACATGCACTTACAAATCAAGTCACCAACCGGTGAGCATGGTAGGCGCTACATAAACCGCAAGGGATTCCACTCCATCAACTGCCAGGTCATGTGCAATGCCCAGGGCATTATCATGGATGTGTGTGCTGGCAGCCCTGGAAGCTACCATGACTCCCATATCTGGCATGCCTCACAGCTGTATCAGGTATTTGTCAGGGGGGGCATCCCACATGGCCACCTTGTGGGGGATGCTGGCTATGCACTGGAGCTGTGGATGATGACTCCCATCAGAAATACACACACACCCATGCAAGAACGCCATAATGAGGCACATGCACAAACCAGAATCATCATAGAGCATGTGTTCGGAATGCTGAAATCATGGTTCTGGTGCTTGGACACATCTGGTGGAGCCTTGCAGTACTCTCCAGACACGTGTGTCCACATCATCATAGTATGTGCCATGCTACATAATATGATCCTGCAGAAACAGCTGCAGCAGGGACAAAATGGTGAAGGCCCTCATAGCCCAACTCAATTGCCAAGGCCATCATAGGCACAGAGGGATTCAGACCATGAACACACTGTGCCAGCCCCAGTAGGCAGACGGAGGTGTGCCCAATATGCCCATGCCTTGGCAAAGAGGGAACGTATAGCACATACTCTGACAGTGTAGGCCCCTATGGACTGACACCTCTCCACCTGCACACACAGTAAAATGGATGGCACACAAGCACGACCACCTGTAAATTGTAATGTATAGGTGGCCCACTGTGTGAATCCTACATAGGCAGCCCTCAAATATTGTACACACAACAGCTACTGGAACACGGAATGTCAACACCTGAACAGTACATGCACCTATCAGCATATGGTGGTGCTGTGTGCATAGGTTCCCAGGTACATCGGTAGGTACACGGCCGATTGTCAGAGGCCATACACCAAACGGGGCAAACAGTGTCCACTGTTGCCACAACATCGAGTAACCAACTGTTGCTTAGTGGAGCAGAGGCAATCGCGGGAGCACATGTGTGTAAGCACTGTTCTGCACACACTCGGCACGGAGTCCCTGCTGATTAATGAGGGGCTCCACATAATGTAATCATGGATGTTGTGTCAAGGCATGGGGTGTACCCATGACAGGTATTCGTCACCCCAGCATGCTCCACCTATGGTCGTTTGAAGGTGTAGCACAGTATCATGTGTGGCTCACTGTGATATACATACCCAATGCCGGAGCACATCCAGTAAACATCACATGGACATACCATTAACTGGACTCATCAATATGTAAACTAATTGAGTTACCCATGTGAGTGCAGTATGGAGTAACAGCCGTAGTATACTCCACATACAAAACGACATAACACGTGTACAAATCCCAGATGTCCAAGTGTTAAATGCAGTGACTGTCGTGCATGTTCCCGGTCTCACGTCCTGCAAGGGATGTAACGTAATCCCGAAGGCACGAGTAATGCATGTCAGATGCAGGTCATCAGATCATGTTTAGCACACGTAAGCGGGAATATGCGTTGCCCACTGCTGGTAAGCGACATTTAAATATGACTATACGGATATGCGTGAAATAGGGATAAGCTTCTCCGAATATCGCGCAGATCATGGTGAATGATGTCCAGAACAGGTGAAACCAGCATTATTCACCCCTGTACTAATAACGCCTGCTCTGAGGGTAAAACGACCACTGCCAGGAGTAGAACACACAATCATGTATACAATCACCTAACACTACTGCTAGCCAAGATGTACCTATGGTAGGGTTGCCACCTCTTCAAATGACCAATGTGGGACATACGTCAGATGTCTGCAGACTGACACACACACCCGACCAGTACAAAAATCAGAACTTCACTGTTTTGCCTAGATAAAAGCTTATTCTTGTAATGTTTACTTACTTATTCTGTTTCTATAACATATAGGTGGTTCAGATACAGAATAACTGTTTTATGCAACTATTACATAAACTATAGGAAATAAGTATGTCCTAAAATCTCAGGACATTTGCCATGTTTACAAATATTTTGCAGGACACAACTGCCCAAAGAGGGACTGTCCCTCGCAAAGTGGGACAGCTGGTAACCCTAACCTATGGCAAGTGTGTAATGTGACAGGTACAGACACAAACGTGCGGAGTCGAGGAGACAGTATACACAGACAAGTACACAATGAAAGGTGTAGCTTGCCTGTCACTTTCCCTGTCAGATATATATATATATATATATATATATATATATATATATATACATATATATACACACACATATATACATATATATAATACAGATAGAAAGGGCGATAGAGTGATATATGTTGATATATATGGATTCAACGATATCTGCAAATATATATAGATAGGTCAACGACATTCATAACACCTTGGAGGTACCAATAAATGGGATACCGCCAACTATGGAATGTGTAACATACCGACACACGTAACCACGAGGCTAAAAGACCAAAAGAACACAGTACCGGAACAGTACAACCGCGAGTAATAGTATGATGATATGAAGGAACATTTAGTTACCGCTGCCGGTGTTGCGGTCCATGCAGGTACTGTGTTCAACTGTGTTTGTGAGTGGCGTAGTCTGTGTATGTGTGTGTTGAGGGTGCTGTGTGCATCTCCATGTGACTGTAATGTGTGTGTGTGTGTCTGCATCATGTGTCTGTTAGTGCCAACTCGGAGGTAGATCATTACGGTAGGTGTGGGTATAGCTAGCCATAGGCATGCGGTTACCACCTGTCCCACATTAGGAGGGACAGCCCCTCCCTGGGCAGGTGTGTCCTGACATAAAACATTACAAAGGGCAAATGTCCAAGATTGTAGGACATTATTATGTCCCATATATTATGTAATAGTTGCATTAAATAGTTATGCCTGTTTGTAAGAAATGTAAATGTTACATGCAATATGATAAGTAGCCAAAGTCCCACAACAATAGGCATGTATTGAGGATAAAAGTATGTGCTATCCTGTGTACTGACCGTGGCTATGTGTCGGCCTGTAAACACCACTGTGTGTCCCGCAAGTGTCCAACAACGGCCATATGAAAAGGTGGCAACCTATGGCAAAGAGGTTCTGTTACCAACACAACTGCAATGACTGCAAATATCTGGGACAGAAATACATGGGATAGCTGTCATTTAGACATATCCCTTTACATATCGCTGCAATTCCGGAGGTATGGAAGTATCAACCTCACCTGCATACTATATAGAAACCAATTAACAACAGCCCAATGTAAACTCCCGTAACATAAGTCACTAACTGATAGCTCTTTAATTAGGGACGGAGCCCACACACATATATATGGAATATGTAGAAATGCAAGCCCCACAAACCTGTATATGCTACGTACACCCACCGACATCCCACACACTAGAAACTATAGCAATACAGACTGTAATTACAGTACAAACATCCAGTCAGTCAATTACATCTGCAGAACCGTCAACATACCTTGTGAGAGACACAATTAAAGGCGCCATGCAAAATTGTAGCCGTTGTATAATGGAACAAACAGTGATGTTACAGGTTTTGTTTGCAATAGTCCATTATAAGACGCATGGGATGACAGGTACACTCACATGTTGAACCACATACTCTAGCTGTCACACACAATCCACGGGGGACATGAATCCAAAGTATACTTGTCTCTACACATAGCAGTTGCAATTACACACAACAAAACACAATACAGGCCGTCTCCCCGATGTTAGGGCAAATGGGCAACGCCCAAGTGGAGAATTCAATTATACCCCACTGTTGCCATGTAATTGGTGAATGGAGTAGCTGCACAGCTGATGTGCAAGTAATTAGTCACTCAGGAACACCAATTGGTGGCAGGAAACCACATGTTACAGGTATTGACGTATATAAGGATGACTTGCCAGACATTCAAACCATATTCTCATACCATATACCTGTTTAAACAGTGTAAGAGAGATAGAGACGAAAGTCCAGAATGAATGAATGAATGTACTCCCAGGGCTGACAGGTGCAGGTCATCTGTGCCAAAGCATTGTGTTTGACCAGGTCAGTCAAAGCAGACATATACCAGATGTCTGTGGAATGACAGCAGAAGCATAGGCAACTGTTGAAGTGACACAGTCAGTCGATGTACAGTGGTATCGGGTCCGGATGAATGCATAATGCTCCCCAGAGCTTGGCCCACACCTTCAGGGCTACAAGACTGGTGAGCTATTGCATGTCCCTGCACACGTAGTCTGTGAAGTGGCATCTCAGGGCAGTCACACTAACATGGAGAATGACAATCACATTGTACCTGGTAAGGTGTGGCATGGGTGCATAGGTTATGTTGCAGAACCAGTTACTCGACAGCAAGATGTAAGCAACTATCGCCTTGTGTAGCCTGCTGTGTGGAACTGCAGTGTGACCGCCTACAGAGTCACCTATGACTGGTATGTTGTGTATGTTATAACACCCTATTGGCAGTATGTGATGGGCACACATGAGTCTGTGGGCTATAAGTTGGTGATGTTGTGTTCCATGATGGGGGCTGCCTCTGGTGCCTACACAGAGTATGGAGAGGTACTGCACAAGTTGTCCTCGTATGTGTGGCCTGTGGTGGAGATCATGTGAGACTATGTGATGAGTGGGGTGTGTTGTGAATGTTACACATCCCCACATGACTGTCAGGTGCAGTCAGGGTTGGTGACAGCATTACCCCCAGCAGGGCTGCATAAGTGCATCCCCCACAGGCTGTAGTGTCGTATGTTGGGAGGTGAGCATTGAATGTGTACATGAGACAATTGCTCTATTGCCGCATGTACGACATATCCATTATATAGACAGGCAATAGCACTGGTACGTGACAGTTGGACATGCCTGTATATACAACCATGTCTCACAGGATATGTGAGTTACGTGTGTACAACAGCTGTTGTACCATAAGCAAGCTGAAAATTTGAGGACAGCCAGTGTACCTGTGGGAAATGGTGTGGAATGGGTGCTATATTAATCAGTAGCTCATGACATGCTCGCAAGTTCTGAACAAGTGCTTAGCATGAACATACAATACAGATAGGGTGTTGGATAATATCAACCCACAAGTGGTGACGACAGTCATAATGGGTGGCACCGCACTATAACCCTGCTGAGTATGGTCTGCATGTCCATGAACCATTATCAATGTAGATGTTAGCAGTACAGATGTACAAGACAGTACGGATGTTTGATTACAAATACCTTTGTATGTCACAGGAGTGTTCTACCAGTAGCCTGTTGACAGACTCACAACTACAAAAGGTGCCAGAGTGACATGTGCATATCACACCAGTGCCAGCTACAGTAAAATAGGGTTAACGTGTTGTACTCCACCCTCATTGTAGCCCATACCACACAGACAAATGTTAGGCATCTGTGTATGTAAGGATGTGAATGGCCATGACCTATGAGCAATAGCTGTGTCAGTGTTGTGAACAACATACAGAATGGGCTGTGTGGGTGAGGTGAGCGACATATGTGCACATTCTGATGGATGATATCAGCATTGTCACCGCTAGGTGAACATCTCTGTACCCATTAACTACCATCTAGGCTGTGGTCAATATTATGGACACTGTGTAAGGGATGGTGCTGTGCAGTACACCTCCCTGACTTGGTGATGTCTCCAGGCCCCTTACGTAGTCATACGAGGTAACCATGTCATGACAGGGTACCATCCATGAGCACGGAGATCATTGGACAGGCATACACAGCACTGGGGTGACCAATATTGGATCACATATCACCTTTAAGGGGTAATGGCCATGCGTGGATGGGCGATACCAGCCTTCAGAATCCTCACCTCCACTATGCAGCATGCTGTCTACCTTGCATAAAGACATTTGCTACACCATGATGATGGACATGCTACATGTCCATATCCTGATCTGAAAGACATACGTCAGGACAGCCACTGTCCTAATACTAGGATCGCCACATGCTGGACAGATCCCTGTGCCATACATGTGACATACTCGCGCCATACCATGCAACCCTGTCCATCAAAGCAGCACATGTCATCCCAGTCATACATGGTGTGATGGCTGCATGGTAGATGTAGTATCAACTGTCTGGATCAGTAATGTGGCACTGATGCACCTCGCGGTGGCATAATGGCTGTCGGTTACAGCTAGGAAACCTTGCCCATACATGCTATGGTTGATAACCATCCCTGCGAATGACGTCCAACTAGCCATTGTCCCATGTCTATCACGTGCAACACAGGCGATCCATGGCAGGATGTTGAACAGCTGTACAGTGCTGTGTAGATGTATATGGCAAAACACATGCATGTACAGGTTTCCATGCGTATGTGTGCATTGTCACTGCTCAAGTCCATTAAGGCAGTGTCTGTGTTGATATGTGACATATACACAGCATCAAGGTCAACAGCATTACCGTGGACATGACCAAGCATGTGCAGATAGGTAAGAACACCAGTGCAGGCAAGCAGACATGCCCACATCAAGACAGCATTCACATGGAGTATGAAAACTGTAATGAGGTGACGCACATATATGGTGATGATATCCATTGCATAACGGGTGTTACATGTGTGTGACACAAACATGTCAGTCATGTCAGTGTCATGATGATTTGCAAAGATAACTGTGCAGATGTACTAGATGTCATAGAAATGTATGTGCAGCAGTATCTCTGTACATCTCTGAAACTGTGACCCATCACCATCTTTATGTCTTACAGATAATGCCTCGTACACACCTTCCAGCGTACAGCTGCCAGGAGGATGATGTCCTCATCCCATACCTCCATGAGAACTAAGAGGTGTTGTTCAGCCATGTGCCACAGCATACCCAGCAGCAGGACGACCTGTGGCAGGATTTTCACAGGTGGGTGAATGATGTGGGTGGCCATAACCGCACCGAACAGCAGGTGCGCAGACACTGCACGGACCTGATACGACATGCAAAACAGCGTGCCACTGCAATCGCCAGGGAACAAGATGGAACAGGTGGTGGGCAACCAACCCAGCCCCCACTCACACACACTGAGGAGTTACTGGCTAGTCTGGGGACACCCTCAGAACAGCATCCACAAACACTAGCTGCCATGTTGGAGGTGGGTGTCTCCCAACCAATGAGCCTGGAGTTTCATGGTAAGTCAGTACTGCACATATGGCTACTATATCCCATTTATGCGCATGTGTCACTGTACATTATGTAATGTAACAACATATGCATGGTATGTGGACACACATGCTACATACTACAGTATGCTACCCTGTGTAAGCACATATGTGCATACTATATGCTATTGTACAGGCGAATGTGTTAACATGCACAGTGCACCCTGTGGCTGTCATACAGTCATGGATAATGTTCATACTGCTGTGTCACCCCTATACAGGTACCACTGGAGTGCCGCACAGACATGAGTCCGTTGCAGGTGAGACTGTCATCAGTATCAGGCATGTAAAAGCATAGATCTATTCACCATGTGGCCAGTTAACACTTGTACACTTGATGTTTGTTCCATTCACGATATACAGGTCACGTCACCCATCATTCACACAGGCCACCCATGTGCAATATATACAAACAAAATGATACACCGACATGAAACCAGAGTATTTGTCATCGCTACATGTGTGGTCAGCTGTGCATACAACGGTGGAGGTGTTCTACAATGGAGGCATATGTACTATACATTGGAACAACACGTGTGGTACGCAAACAGTACCACACAGTGATCTGTGATATGGGCAGCCCACAGGAGTCACCATTGTGTTATATGCCCCTGCAATGGGTGCACACATTGTGATGTGCCATCTGACATGTCCCAGACACGTAGTGTATTGGCTGCAATAATGTCACACTATCACATAACCCATACCCCACATACAACCTGTTGTCTGCATAGCCCTGTGGATGGTGACATATCTGACATCTATGGGTGTATGTCATATGGGACAACACAGACATGTGTGATAGAAGGCCATCACACACATTTGTCCAACACGTGCACACATGTCCATGGGGGATGGCCAGAGATACGTAGCCACACAGTAGATGTGATGTGTATACACCCTGTTTCACATTGTCCACACATGGTCCAATTATAGCCTTAGTTGACCGATTATACAGTTGATGTGGTACACTGGACATCCTAAAAGCCTGTGCACAGCCAGTGGAGGTGTCACTGACGTCTACCATATAAGATGTGTTGAACATCACGCCTGTGTCATAGCATGACAGTAGTCACCTCTACAGCTTCCACAGACATTGACACCACATCAGGCCACAGATACTGTACATTTCCCTTGCTGCTGTAGGACATCACCATTAGCTGTGCACCTCGTGTGTGTGGTACAGCAATGTCATGTTGGACATGATGAATTGACAAGTCCGCTATGTGTGGACATGGTTGCCAGGCAGCTAAGACTCTGTAGTTGTTGTGCAGGGGTGTCATCTGTAGGTCCTCCACTGACCTGTCACATGACACAGCATGGTTTGGTGTGTATACACCTCAGCATTGTGTGTCACAATCCACAGTTATGTCATGGGTATGCATGCAGTAATGGCTATGCAATGTGTACATATTATGCACTGTATAGCAATATAGATGCCTCATGATGCCATGCAATGGCACAGTGTCTGTACTTCACACTGTGGAGCAATGTAGATGGCTCACACTATCCTTCCATGCACATGCACATTTGCTAAACATGCATTCTATCTGTAGGGCATACAGACAACACCACAATGTGATGGCCATTACGACGTTGTACATGTCAGGACACCATTGTGTCAGACATGTATGCATGTTAATGCACAACATCAGCAGATTGCATGTCAAGGTCACATCAGCCATGTGTACTGTTATCCTGTTCTGGTTCACATGGTGTATCACGGGGATGCATGCATACTACCATGATTGTGTGAACTGCATGGCTACTGATATGACACCTGGTTGCTGTATTGTGCACCCCAGGGGGTATGCTTACTAACACTATTAATGTCTGAGCTGCATGCCGTCTGCTGTATCACAGGCATGCTGCATGCCGTCTGTCAAATCACATGCATGGTGTGTGTGTGTGTGTGTGTGTGTGTGTGTGTGTGTGTGTGTGTGTGTGTGTGTGTGTGTGTGTGTGTGTCTGTGTGTGTGTCTGTGTATGTGTGTGTGTGTGTGTGTGTGTGTGTGTGTGTGTGTGTGTGTGTGTGTGTGTGTGTGTGTGTGTGTGTGTGTTGTAATTTAGAGTCTTTCTTTGCATTCACAGGTGTTGTAGGTGCATTACCCTCCTGCGGTCCATCTGATGTTAGTGTCCCCACAGATACTAGCAGTGATGAGCGTATGCATGAGGTACAGGCAGGGCTGTCAGGGGCTGAATCTGTGCCAATGGTTGCCATCCCAGCTATGTCCCCCTCTTCCCCTGCACACAGTTCTGCTGCCAACACATACCGCTTCACCAGTGGCCATAGAGGAAGGACAGTCAGCATCTGTTAGCGTGGAACAGGAACGTGAGGTGGCTACAGAAGGTGTGTCTCCACACCATGGTGTCAGTGTAATGTCTGCAGATGTGTCAAACAGGCATGTGGCCGGTGCTGCTCGTAGGAGGACCTCTGGCAGACATGCACCTGCAGGACAGAACGCAGCAGCTGATATCACCAGACGCATGTTCCAGACTGTAATGGCAGCACAGGCACATGCTGAATGGCAGAACAGAGAAGGGCAGAGGCTGCAGAGGGCTGCTATCCGTACCCTAAATGACAACATCCAGGCATTGGCAAATACTCAACAGCAGATTGCTAATGTTCTAGACAGGTGATTGGGTGACATGGTCGGAATCCTTGACCGTGGCATGGCAATCTGCGAGCGTGAGCTGTCTGTGCTGGAACATCTGGTAGGAGTGAGGCATAGGCCACGTGGACGTAGGCCAGCTACACCACCTAGTGCAGGTCGACGTGAGTGTGCCACCTCACATGCCCGCTCCCATAGTGCCGGTAGCAGTAGCAGTGCAGCTGGTGCTGTGCTGTCCACACCAGGACACAGCAGGCCATGTGGACGTGGCCCTGGATGTTCCCAGTGGGGACACGGTTCCAGTAGACATGTGTCATCGGACAGTAGCCAATCTGTACCTCCGCCTGGTAGTGCCCATGCAACCCCTGGCAGGCACAGGTCACGTGGCCGGACACAGTGAGCTGTACAACCTGGTCTGTACAATCTGGAGCTGTCAATAATACCACTGTGTAGGCCTCACAAAAGGCAGAACTGTGTGCACACATATGCACACACAGCAAACACATCTGTAGGGCACCACAACACCCACATGCATACTGAACAGACATGTCCAATCATATCACCGGCCCTTACCCACACACATGATGTCACCCATTGGTGCAGCCTATGCCCCTGGCACACATTATCACCCTGTGCATATGATGAAACCTGTGCCGCATCCCTGTCATCCACACCATTGGTGCAGGGACATGCTCAAATGGTCTGATGCACAGGGTGAACAGAATAGTGAGATGTGTATATTACATTAGTTGTGTACGACTAGTGAGGGAAGTGTATATTACGTTAGTTGTGTAAGAATGGTGAGAGACGTGTATACTACATTAGTTGTGTACTGTTGACATGCACCAGACATACCATGTAGTACAGGTGTAGCATGCATTGTTATATGTTCACAGTATGTGTTTCAGTAAGAACAGTAACAGCATGTTGGTAATGATGCCCTGGTTCCCTCCTTATGGTCTACTTGCATGTGCCTACAGGTAGCAGTGTTTGCAGTCTCCCATGTGTAACTGTGGAGTAGTCACAGGCACGTATGGCAATCTCAGCATGCTATACGTAGCCTCAACCAGACAGCTGAAAAGTCTAACATACCACAGATGTCCACACATATACTGATCCAGCAGCCTGTGTGCAGTTTAATAGGCTACAGTGGCTAGAGACGTGACATCCATACCAGGTCACATCACAGGTATGTTGACATGGTGCAGGGGTTGTACACAGTGGTCTGGACAATGATAAAGTTAGATGCCACTTGATAGCATGAGGCCTCACTGTGTAGCAGTAATACCCTGTCACAGTACAGGAACATGCCCACACTCATGGGGTCGGCAACACTATAACGCACACCCCATAGTGTTGAGGTGAGGACACTTGCCTATGTGGTCATCACCCTCACAGTACTGTGCACCCACACAACATGACACAGAGAAGGGATATGTACAGGTAGCCAGTACAGCTGAGACCGATGGCATCAACAGGGTAGTAGACTGCATCACCATGAGGGGTTCGGATCCTGTGTGTTCTTTATGGTAGCATACACCCTCACTCCATGCACCAGACAGCCAGACAGCCATACATACATTCACACACACACACACACACACACACACACACACACACACACACACACACACACACACACACACACACTCATACACTGTGGAGATCACAACTGTCATATGCATACGGATAGCTGATGTGTGTGATACACACACCACACCTGCCTACATCATGCTTTCCACACTGCAGTATGTACAGATGTCTACAGCAGTGTACAGGGGTGTATCACAACTGGGATGTATTCCCCACCATATGTGGCATATATGGTCACACATGCAAACACACATGGCAGTACTGTGAATGATACACCTGCTATATGATGATACTTCTGACAGACATGCAGCAGTATTGGCCGCATTATGTGTACCAATGCTATGTCCGGCAATTGTGCTGCTATATGCACATGGGAGGATGTAAGTGTTACAGGTGTTGAGTGACGTACAGTCGGTAACACCTGACCGCTGTGTAGGTTTTATGTCTTCACCGTCAGGTAACAGTAACATAGCGTACTGTTTGCACATGTAATGGTATGATGGCGTGTGACACACCTGTGAGCCGTACCCAGCGAACATCCATCTACACAGGTGGATCACCACTTTACGTACACACATCCATCCATACCTGGTGTACATCCTACCGTACTGTCAGTATGTCACCATATACAGGTGTCAATGATGGGGCTGCATTGCAACTGCTTGTTGTAGTTAGGCACAGATGAGTCACTTACATCAGCTACTGCACATGCATGGCAGCTGCATGCACACAACAGTTTGTACATGTGTGTTGGTCCTACATGCCTGTCATGTAGCCATGTTTGTATGCGTTGCAATCGGAGGACATGTGTGTTGACATACATAGCACATGGACTGTTGTATGATATGATGGGTGTCATGGGTAACTAGTACAGAGGGAATGTGTCCTCGGTCAACATTGCTACCTCATGTACTGTTGGTATTCAACAGCCATGGACCCACCTTCTATTTGCATGCATATGATTGCTGTAGCCACTTGTCTGCATGGAGGACAGTAAAGCTATGCTATGTACATATGTGTTGTGTGTGTGGTCCATGCACATATCCACTGCAATTACATGTATGACATATCCAAACATGTTTGTTCATTGGTGTACAGCGACAGTCATCTGTCACAGCTGTGTAAGACCCAGGGCCCCTGTTATGTGTAGAGCTGACCTGGTTATGTACAGTGGTGTCTTTGCAATGCATAACACATGATAGAACCCTGTTGGTGCATGTGTAGTCTGCACAGTTGCTGTACACCTATGTACAGTCCACTGGTCATGAGTCACACGGTGTTGTGCTGATGTATTGCTGGTCCAATGACATGGTGATGTCTGAGGGCTACATTGTAGACTGCGGTGTGTACCTCTGTGATCTGCACCTGAGACATCTGTGATGGCTCCTGAGTGCGTACTGGTCAATACATGTCAGTGGCCTTCATGTACGTGGGGACAGTAATACCATACTGTGCCCTTCCGTGTTCAGTATCCGTGTGCATGCAAGATGGCCCTTTGCAACTGCTAAGTGTGTGAGCATGCCCAGTAGGCCGTTGTGTAGTTGGACACCAGTACATTCCAAACTGCGCCCTTACATGTTTAGAATCCGTGTGCATGCAAGACGGCCCTTTGCAACTGCTAAGTGTGTGAGCATGCCCAATACGCCATTGTGTAGATGGATACACAGTACATTCCAAACTGCGCCCTTACATGTTTAGAATCTGTGTGCATGCAAGACGGCCCTTTGCAACTGCTAAGTGTGTGAGCATGCCCAGTACGCCATTGTGTAGATGGACACACAGTACATTCCAAACGGACATGTGATACTAAGTGTGTGGGCATGGCCAGTGACACCTTGTGTCAGTGATGTGCCTCTGTGTATGGGCATGGCCATTGACATCCTGTATAGTGATGATGAACATCCAGGCAACAGATGTCCATTTTCATCGTCACGATGGATGCCTACATTGAACACACTGGCTGACTGTCTTGCAGGGTGTACTGTCTGTGGCGCGTCCCGTATCTATGTAGTGTTGTTGTAGTGCTCCGTAGATATTTAGTTGCCCTGATCATACCACTGTCGTGTGTTTATCTATGTCTACCTTGGGACAGTAATATGCTTTCAGACTGCTCACTCTCTATACATTCCCTATCGGCGTCCTTGCCTTTGTGGAAGATGTCACCCACCTAGAAGTATGCCTCTGGGAGTGCTGTGTTCAGTAATCTCGGTAGCGCATTCTGTAAATGCGTAATGCTGTAGTGTGATAAGGTAGTTAGGTGTATGTTCGACTCCCAGCCCTGCCAAGTGTGTGTGTGTGTGTGTGTGTGTGTGTGTGTGTGTGTGTGTGTGTGTGTGTGTGTGTGTGTGTGTGTGTGTTTCCAGCTGCCTGGGGATACAGTAATGCTTTTAGATGCCTCACACCACATACATTCCCTATTGGCGTCTTTGCCATTGCGGATGATGTCACCCACCTAGAAGTATGCCTCTGGGAGTGTTGTGTTCAGTAATCTCAGTAGCAAGTTCTGTAAATGCGTAATGCTGTAGTGTGATAAGGTAGTTAGGTGTATGTTCAACTCCCAGCCCTGCCAAGTGTGTGCCTGTGTGTGTGTGTGTGTGTGTGTGTGTGTGTGTGTGTGTGTGTGTGTGCCTGTGTGTGTGTGTGCCTGTGTGTGTGTGTGCCTGTGTGTGTGTGTGTGTGTGTGTGTGTGTGTGTGTGTGTGTGTGTGTGTGTGTGTGTGTGTGTGTGTGTGTGTATGTGTGTGTGTATGTTTCCAGCTGCCTGGGGACATGGTAATGCTTTTAGACACCTCACACCACATACATTCCCTATCGGTGTCTTTGCCATTGCGGATGATGTCACCCACCTAGAAGTATGCCTCTGGGAGCGCTGTGTTCAGTAATCTCGGTAGCGCGTTCTGTAAATGCGTAATGCTGTAGTGTGATAAGGTAGTTAGGTCTGTGTTCTAATCCCAATCCTGCCACGTGTGTGTGTGTATGTGTGTGTGAGAGTTTCCCGCTGCATGACAACAGTACATTGCTTTTACACTATTCACTCTTAGTAGAATCCGTACGGCGTCTTTGCCTTTGATGCTGATGCCAGCAAACTAGATGTATGCCTGTGTGAATGCTGTGATCTAGTAATCACGGTAGCATGTTCTGTACATGCGTAATGCTGTAGTGTGATAAGGTAGTTAGGTCTGTGTTCTGATCCCAACCCTGCCAAGTGTTTGTGTGTGTGTGTATGTATATCTATTTATATATATGTAGTGTAGATAGATATTGATATGTATGTGGATATTAGCACTACTAAATGTGCTGCATTATCTGTACGTGAACACCTTTGATGTATGTAAATCTACTATGGCTCTGTGATAGTGCACATACTGTGTGCTGTAGTGATCCTGGGTTATAGTTGTGTAGTGACCAGTTATTTTGTTGCTGGGTATTACAAGGGACATTGACAACAATGATAGTACAGCACCTTTAAATGGCTGTGTGCACATCTCAGCAACAGTCAGCAGTGGTTATTACTTGGAGGATGAGTATGGCTCATATAACTATGTATTAACTGACACTACTATGCAAATCAGGTTAACATTACTGACTCCCGTTTATCCACAGGTTGTGATACAGATCCCAAGAATGTATGTGTATACATTGACAGGTGCAGGACTGGAATATTGTTGAATGCATGGAGGGGTGTCCATGGCCAGTAATGTGTAACATTGATGCAGGAACAGACTAACATGGTGCTGATGGACAGGGTGGCCTTATAGCACTGTATTAATGTTAAAATGTTGTTAACACAAAGTGTGATATCCTTCTAGGTGTATGTAAGCAGGCATGATGCATTGCAGCTATGACCATCAATGTAGTATAGTTTACAGCACTGTTGATTCTGAAGATTTATTATCCATCCATGTGCCATTTGACTGATGCGTGTAGTATTGGCAGCATGTGTTTCAGAGTGTGCAGTACATGTGTGATGTGTGTAGTACAGATTTATACATGCTTACAAATGTGTACACTGGCTTACATGACATTACACGGGCTTTAACATTCTTACACTAGCTTACTCATTCTTCAACGAGCGCACACGGGCTGACACGCGCGCACACATGCTTACTCGGGCTTAAAGGCGTGCACAGGCGCAAACACACTGTCAGCAGGTTTGCAAGAAACTTCAGTGATATCCATGGCGCACACCGTCAGTTTCCTGACTGTACCTAGGATAAATCATAACACACCTCTTCCACTGATGAGTAACTGACAGCAAACATGTGGCACATTGTTCCGATAGGATTACAGTGTTTTATACATACACACTCATGATGTCACCTATCTTCTACTCTTATAGTCCCCTTAACCTACTCTTCCACTATAGTGGCTTGGCCCATATGGCATGACAAATTGTGATTCACTATCCTCAGCCTCAATTGCATCGGATTGCCTACTAATGCTTGGTTACATCTCTGACAGAGCACTTCCACACATAGCAACCAGTACTCTGTAGCCATCTTGTCTTCAGCTTGCCATTCACCTGCATGGCGAACTAACTGTTAACTAAAATTACAATTTCTATGTGTATTTTAAATATTTTTCTTGTTTTAAAAGCGCAGCGCATTTTCAAGCGCGCTTACACTTACACACCGGAGATCGGGGAGGACAAATAGAGTTTTATTAATTTCCAATGGAAAAATATGCCACTGGCCTTATATTTGGCCATTGGCATGCTTCTTAAAATGAATTCATCCTTTATTTGCAGCTGACATTGCTCCGTTTAGCTACTTGCAGAACGTAACTCGGTTAACATCCGAGTACATTTCTGCACATAACTCTACTCTTGCACGGACAGCTTACTGTTTCATTTATTGCAGATTTACATCATTTGCATAGCTTTCACCTACAAATGGGGTAATTTGCTATCCTAACATTGTCCGTGCAAAGTTCGTTTTAGGGGCTAACTTACACGCCCCTACAGGATATTGCTGAATAGCTCGGCAGACATCTTGCCTTGCTCTACTCTTCCTCTACTGCACCGCCAAGGCTCCATGACTCCTGGCCTAAGCTTTGCTGTGTGCTAATATGTCTATTTGTGGAGTATGCATGGCTGTAGGTATGTTTTGAGTTGCTACGTCTGACATTTCTACAAAGCAGCTCCCACTTTCATCATTTGTAACGGTGACAGCCCTATAGGTACTATATATATATATATATATATATATATATATACAGCTGTGACATTTGACATGTCAACACATACCTGCAGTCAATGCTAAACTGACTACTTCAGCACTTTTCATACCTTCAGATTTTTCTTGTAGTAGTATAGTCGATAATACTGTTTCCTATAACATGTATCTGTTTCTGATACAAGATATATCATTTTATTACACCACTACACACAAGAAGAAATCACAGGCCAGATGCCATTACATTCCTTTTGCAGGACACACCCGCCAAGAGTGTTGTGTTCCTCACAAAAGCCAACAGGTGCTAATCAAAACATATTATGCTATCATCTACCTTATGTGTTCGCCGGTATTTGCGCTTTCCGTCAGTGGTAGAACTCACATGTGAGTGTGGGAGACTGAACACTGTATCGGGGACACTGCATAACACCCTGAGGGACACATTTATTTTGTTTCTATTAACCTTCCACATTGACTATCACAGGGCATAAGTATTCATTCACATTTATCGAGGTACATGCTTTTGACTTATACATGTTTTGTCATTTGTCATCACGTCTTTCTTCACACCTGTCCACCTGATATCACTAGTTCTGTACATTTATTTAGGACAGGGTTACCTTCATACCTCTCAACTGTACACATTTTGGGTAAATGTCCCGAACTTAGACTTATAATGTTGTTCCTTTTTTATAATATTGTGCCTTTCTGGTAAATTAGTGGCAGGTCATTAAGGACTGTGAGGTTAGATTATAATGACAGACATTAGTAGTTTATAACTAATAACCCATACTAATGAATTATCCATTATTCTATCAACGTTCTAACTTTGTCAGAGGAATATTTAAAATAGTCCCTATTTGTACTTATTTAAATATGCCTTTGTCCAGATGTCTTATTCTGAAAGGTTGAGAGGTATGGTTACCATCTTATTCGTATGCATGTACGTCCATGATAATCGCTTACATGACACTGATATAAGTCCCGACGTCTTCCCCCAATGGTTTACACAATATCCAGTAGATGGGTTCTTTATTTTTGGAAGGTATAGGCGTGTGCTATACCCACATAGGAATATTAATCACTCCCATAGGGCGGACCTAATAAATCTGTGCCAACCAACACCTGTGAACCTAGGTCCATTATTGCATACCCATGATTCCCATACCTGACACCCCTCCACAGTGGTCATAAGACATATTTAATGTGAGCGATAATAAAGTATGAAGACACTTCTAAGCACTATCCACTCTCCGCGTATCAGGACATATGTCATACACTCTGTCAACCTATGTGTTATTACCCTTGCACAAGCTACTGTTGCATGTACAGCTATATTATAGCTGCGGATGTGATTTAATTTGCTTCAATCATTATAGGACGGTGCCTGTAGTGGGCCAATTTTTGGAGTCCTGCAAAGGACACCTATATCCATGTTTAAAGAGTAGAACTTGCAGATTTGGCACACTGGTACTTTCCGGGCAATGGTTTGGAAAGCAGCAGTGTATTTACCTTTCTTGCATGTCTGTATGTCTATCCATAATAGCTATGATGTCACCTATTTATGTACATGTGTTATATCTACAAGGACAAATGTTTATATGTTTGTTATGTATATATTGATTAATGTAATTGTGTATATATATATATATATATATATATATATATATATATATATATATATGTCTGTACATTCTTTATTTCATATATTTATTTAGTTTAAGTCTGTGAATATATATCTATATACAAATATATATATCCATATATAGATATATAAATAAACGTGTAGAAAACAGCATTCATTTGCTATGCTGTGAGTGGATTACACACGTGCAGGCACACTTGCATATTCTTATTGTGGGTTATATATGTTTACTAAGTCTTTGTGCTTACGTGGGCTTTCTTAATTGTGACGGTACCAGTACAATATCTGTAATCCGGTTAACTGACATATGCGAAACACACGTTCACCTTTACATATTTGAATGTCTTTGCAGCACACACGCATTCATTAACTCATATGTGCTGTAGTCATAGTTGACCCGGGACTGCATTCACGTTGGCCAGATGTTGTAACCACTATACTATTGGTGTTCTGACTCATTTATATGCATACCCATAGTACATAGCTACATTAACATATGCCTCACCACTTCACTTACAACACAGGCATCCATTCTCCTGCTGGGAAAAACGTGGTACTACATATTACACATTCCCTATTCCCTACTGCTCTGGACCCAAGCTGCATATTTAATCACTCCAAGGATATGCAGAACTCCAAGGCTTATAGTCCTGGCACATACAAGTCTTTGATTGTCAGAGTGTTCATGTGGTGATCTGGGTTTAGGCTTGCCCGCCTGGTGAACGGAACTGCCCTGACCGAGTTCAAATGTCAGAAGAAGCACATGAACAGAATTTGTCCATTTTATAGAGGTTTACCTGTGTTTACAGACACAGGTCTTTCGGCACCTGTCAGCATCTTTTTATGTTGGCAATACATAATATGGGTGGGGGTGGTTACAATACATAATCCATGGTGAGTGGTGCTCCCATTCACATTTGACTATTTCCTATATGCATTCATACGAGGATCATTATTTTGGACATGCATTAGCTACAGGTATGCAGTAGTACAGTAAACAAATGTGATGGTTTGTTACTGTAAATATGTACGGACCTCTGTAATACACTGTTGTTTTCTGGCAAATCAGTAGCTAGTCATTAAAGACTGAAGTCAGAACATAATGACAGAAGTTGAGTTTCAGACTTCATACTCTTCAGGAAATTAATGCCAATGTGCAAACTGTTATTCTATCAACTTTCTAAGTTTCTAAGAGCAATCTTAACAAATTGTCCATACTTTTGGGCCTTTGGCCCACTTTTATTCATGGCTTTGTCCAGATATCTTGCTCTCAGAGGTTGACAGGTATACTTTTATTCACGGCTTTGTCCAGATATCTTGCTCTCAGAGATTGACAGGTATGGTCGGTCACACCTACACACATATTAAGTGTCCCTCACACAGTAGATCAGGGTTATCCTGTTTACGTCAGTGCCTTCATCACCCTTATACCATTTGCCACTATGTGAATGTGTGCAATATATTTCCGCTTATTCGTGTTGGGACACGTGCGTCACGGGCAAGTGTTTGATCCTGGGTAGTAGGTTATGCATGACCACTTAGGGCTGGACAGTGTCATGCACCTCTAATGCACATTGCAACTTCTGTCCAGATATCTACAGGACTGGACTCCGTGTCTTCTGTTCTAATGTTTACACAGGTTACGTATCCCATGAGGGATATCCAAATATTGTACCGATCCACAACAAGAGGAATACCGAACATCGTTTTGGAGTTATGAAAATGTGCTGAGGTCGTGTGCAATCCTGCAACCGCCTAGGGTGACACTACCTATGCGTAGTGGTCACTATGTGTGGCTGTGGCTGCACCAAACCAGTAGGCCAAGTACTGCTGGATTTGGTAGACGTTCAGGTACAAGAGCGGGTTGTGTGATGTGGAGGGGATGCTGGGTAGTCCATTATGCATCCAGGTGTGTTGCATTTGTTATGGCGCGTTCCATCCAGGTGTGTTGCATTTGTTATGGCCAGTTCCATCAGGACCAATCTGTGGGTATGTGCCAGTGACATATCTATACATTTGTATCGCACATTTCAATATTCATCTGTTTGTGGGATTGTGTTCTACAGTATGGCCTGTCTGCTTGTATTTCAGCTGTTTATACATGTGTTTGTGTTTCTTTCAGCTTCACCCACTGCTCCCTCATACACCTTCGGTTCACCTATTCTGCATACAACACAGTATCGCCTTGGAGGATTGTACCATTACTCATCCACCCCACACACACAGATTCCTCACACCCCATACATCACTGCTTTGGTTGTTGGCCCATGGCACGGCCAGAGTAACACATTGAATACCCTACATGTGTCTGGTACCTGTATGGTTGTGTGGGCTACCCTGCCATGTTTGCTTTCCACATGCTATACCTCACGCACATAGGTACACGCCCATACTTCACTTTCATTACATGTTTGGTATAACCGGGTACTACCTGTTCGACTGTGACACATCCTGACAAGTTCGGCTTGTACCGCTGACTTCCGGATGTTGGTGGCCTGTTGTACTCATTGGTAGGATGCCACCTTTTCCTATGTACAGGATGGGATATATTCCATACACATATCTGACTGTAGTGGACAACGCCTCCCCACAGTCGACAGTAGGGTTGCCACCTTTTCAATTGGCCAAAGTCGGACATTTTTGGTACACACATCACATTTTACAGGCCGACACATACCCACGGTCAGTACACAGGATCGAACTTAGACTTCTTGCCTATATAAAAGCTTATTCTTGTAGCAGTTCAGTTGCTTATTCTGTTTCTTATAACATTTATGTAATTTAGATACAGAAAACCTGTTTAATGCAACTATTACATAACGTATAGGGAATAATTTTGTCTTATAATCTCAGGACATTTGCCATTGTTACAGGTTTTTGTCAGGACACAACTGCCCAAAGAGGGGACTGTTGCTTGCAAAGTGGGACAGGTGGTAATCCTAGTTGACGGTACAGATGATACTGTTCCTTTCAGCCTACGTGTCCTTATTGTGGCTGTTTGTATGCTCCTTCCATTTTGTTTACATGCTTATTCTATTTCCTATCACATTTGGTATGTGAAATATGGACATACCTTTTGTATGTGACTATTACATGCCTTCTGGGATATAATTTGGACATACGGTCGCTAGATATCTACATTTCTCGTGTATTTTGTTATGGACACATTTGCCCAGCTGTGTACCCTCCCTCACATTATGGGTCAGCTGGTGACCCTCACCATTGGGCTGGACGTACCTACTGGCGGATCGCTAACATATGATGCGTTTCACTTCCACTTGGTATGGCTATCTACACTGCATTGGACTACGGCCACATGGTCTTCCATGTCATTTGTTCATGGGATAGGGACCCGTTATTCCCTACCATGCATTTGTGTTTGCTTCATCACTTTGTGTTCGCAGGTACTTTCTTGCATGCTCTGCATACGTTTCAGTATCCAGGGACACTGATGTGGTTACTATCTTGCAACTTGGTATATGCAAGCATTTTAGGTTGCACATCGACAGCTGCCATTTCCACGCCTCTGTGCGGCACTTCGACACGCCCTATGCACTCGCACTCCTTTCCTGTGCACATGGCTGTGTTGGCAGCACGCCTTCATTACTATGCATTTGGTGCTACTGCGCCATCTTCACGCCGCACGGTCGGCGCAAGCCTAATGCCGGCCTTGTGCCAAGCTTCATGAATCCCGGGGAATGTGTTTTTAGAGCTATTTTAAAGGTTTTTGGGTGGTCAGTTTTGGTTATTTCAGATGGTAGGTTATGCCAAAGTTTGGCTATGGAGTGGGAGAACAGGCACTAACTGGGTCTTTTGTTGGAGTTTGTTACTGTGAGCAAGGCTTTACAGGAAGATCTTAGTGTTCTAGCAGTGGTATATGTTTGTAGGATTGCTCTGAGAGCTGGGCATGCATTAGATTTACTGAGAAGTTTGTGGGCTAAGGTTAATTGGGTATATTTTAGATGGGAGAATTCTAGCCATTTTATTTCTGTGATTGCTAGGCAGTGATGAGAACCATATGGTTTTTCGGAGGTGAATTTGGCTATTGTATTGTAGCAGGCTTGTAGTTTATGATAAGGGTTGAGTGAAGATTGATAAAAATGGCACTACCATATAGAAGGGAAGCGATGAGTAGGGTATTAGCTAGTATGATTTTGGTATATTTATCCATGAAGAGCTTATGGCGATATAATTTGCCTAGTTTGAAATGGGTTTTCTTTATTACATTCAGAATGTGTGGTTCATAAGTGAGTTTATCTATTGTTATGCCTAGTAGTTTGGCTGTGTTTAGTAGTCCTATTTCTGTGCCGTCTTTAGCAAGGATTTTGAAGTCAGTGTCAGGTGATTTTGAAGAAAATAGTAAAAGTTTGGTCTTTTTGGGGCTTAGCATATGTTGTGTGTTAATTAGCCATGATTCGATAGAAGTAAAGGCCTGTTGTGTGACTGTGAGATCTGACAAAATTTTTGGAGGTTGATATCAGAATTGAATTGTTCACATATTGGATGAGATTCTGGATTTGGAGGGCTTTGTGCAGGTCATTGATAAAAATATTAAACATTAATGGACCTAAAATGGATCCCTGTGGTACTCCTATATTGTTGGGTTGGTATTCAGATTGTACATTTAACCATCTTACTGATTGTTCCCTGTTTTGTAAGTAAGATGAAAACCAGTTTAGGGATCTTGGGGAGCAGCCTAGTTTTGATAGTTGACTTAATAGCTTAGTATGTGAGACCATATTGAATGCCTTAGATAGGTCCAGTAGGATTACAGAGGTAGGATGCCCTGTATCTAAGGCTTTGTTGATAGTGTCAGTGAAGGAGAGAAGGGCAGTGATCGTGCTATGGTCTGGCCGGAGACCGTGCTGGGTGGGGGACAGAAGAGCATTACAAGAGAGGTGGTTAAGTAGTTGTGAGTGAACACATTTTTTAAAGATTTTTGATAGACGAGAGAGTATAGAGAGTTTCCTCCTTTATGCAGTGGGGTAATGATAGATGTTTTACATGGAAGAGGAAAATAGGATTCAAAGAGAGAGAGAGGGATTTATAAGGATTGAGACTGTGTAGGCTATTGCGGTAGCAGTTAGTTGCATGTATTCTGGGGGAAGTATATCTGCAGATAGTGAGCAAGGTTTGAGTTGTTTTAAGAGTTTCAGGATTAGGGAGGTGGGCACAGGTTGGATAAAGAAAGAGTTGGCTGTTTGAGAACGAATATACTCTATAGAGAAGGGGGTGTGTTCAGTAGGTTGGGGAGGGTGTGAATTAGAGGTGGATGGGCAATCTTTGGGTAGTTTTTGAATGGTGGAAGTGAAATGGGTATTAAAATCTTGAGAAATTTGTGAGGTGTTTTTTCTGGTGCTGGGGATGGGTTTTGGAATGTGCCTGGGTTTAGAAGAGAAGAGTCAGATTTCCCAAAATTTTTGGGATTGTTGTGTGAGATAGATAGTTTAGTGGAAAAGAAATCCTTTTTGTCCTGAATCACTAGCTTTATTGCTTTGTTACGAAGTTGTTTGTAGTAAAGTTCATTTTGTTTTGTTCTATCTTTCAGCCATGGTTTCCATGCTTTGTTTCTGAGAATCATATTTTGTTTAGTTTGTTTTGTTAACCATGGGGCATGGTTAGTTTTGATCCTTTTTGCACGCATTGGAGCTAGGCTATTTAGAGTATCTAGAAAGAGTTTGTTAAAATAGTCAACAACATCATCTAAGGGGAGTATTTTTAATGGGTTCCATTTTTGGCAGTTTAAGATACTTATAAATTTATTTGGATCAAAGTGGCAAGGTTCCTTGATGTTCTATATGTGTGTGTTTTAATTGTATGAGGGTGAGTCCTATAGGTATATGCTGAGAGGTGGTCACTTAGTGTGTTTGGTAAGGTGCCTGAGTTTGAATAGTTCTGGGGTTGGTTAACCAGTATCCAGTCTAGGGTTGACTCACAGTTTGTTGATAGACCATGAATAGGGGTAGTGACGAGTTGAGTAAAACTATGGTCAAGATCTCACTCCATCTGACCCATCTCCAAATATATATATATATATACAGTGTGTGTGTGTGTGTGTGTGTGTGTGTGTGTGTGTGTGTGTGTGTGTGTGTGTGTGTGTGTGTGTGTGTGTGTGTGTGTGTTAACTTCATAGCTATACAACAGCAAAATAAGACGAAACTCCCAAAGAACAGAGCAAAGTGATTTTACACAAACAGTGACCCCCACTGAGCCCAAGAGTCGGTGTTAAGCTTACCTCATATATGATTATGACAAGTTGTGTTTGGATAGTTAAAGGCCTATCAACTGATTACTGATCACATGTAAGGTACCAGATACAATAGTACTAAAAGTACTCTTGTGTGAGGCTCTCTGCCCAGGTTTGCCAATTGACTTCAGGACTTTCCAAATTATGAATGTCACTCACCTGCCAGACGCCATTAGGCTGCACTAACTGCCAAATGTCACTTATGGGCAATGGCTAATAAATTCAAATAGACATTTTTGGAATAATTTTTTAAAACTAACCACAAACCAGGAATTTTCTGCTTGACTGAAATAATATACTAGACTGAATTCAGAAAACTCTTACATAGTTTTTTAAAGGCAAATTATTCCAGTCAATGTAGAGCAATACAGCCTGAGATGATTAACACTATAGTAAGGGCAAAACTGTGCAATGAAGTCAAACTAATTAGGGAATTCACTGGTGAAAATTCCACAGGTCACTCAAGACTAGACTAGTACTTTGCAATGGTCATCACAGAACATAACAGGTGACTGAAATTTCTACACTCAAAACATTAAGTGGCAAAATATGAAAACTAAATGGCAGAAAATGCAGACTTATGCAAGTCCAAGATTGCCATTTCCCAGAATATTCTCATTTCTTTGAGATATGGCGATCTTGGACTCACTGCATATAAGTTTAGGGGTTGTGGGGCTGCTTGCTCTCTGCAAAAATAAAAGTTTGAAGGAAAAGAGTGATATTCAATATTCTCTCTTTTCCTTCAGTTGTGGTCTTTTTTTTTTCTGTATTTCATTACACAATATTTCAGGTGTTGAGATTTCAATAGGGACATGACCTAATGAATGCAGTAATGTATATGTAGAATGCTCAAGATGATACGTCTTCACACATGCATCAAAAAACCACTACAAACACAACTGAGAGCCCTTATAAGGGTTACACATCAAAGTCTCTGCTATTTTTTATTATAAATGGGAAGGACATTAGTGTATAGAACAGTCCGAAAGTGGGAGGAACAAGCAGTTGAACACACAGAAGGACAAGGGGAAGTAAAGACTAGGATGAGGACAGGAAAAACAAGGGTATAATTTTTTTTTTTTTGGTGGGGGGGACAGATACTCATTTTTTATTTCACCAAGAAGTGTAGAGGGGAAGGTAGCAAAGAGAAGTTGTGGACAGGAAAGAGGGTATAGGGATGGTAGTAGAAGCAGACAAACAAATACAAAAGACAAAGACAAACATGGGAAGTGCTGACACAAATCAGGAGACACAAAGGAGAAGCACAGATAGAGGAAGGACATTGGATGAAGCGGAGGGCTGGACTACAAACTGGTAAGAGAAGTGGCACAAGGAAAGGGAACATCATGATGAGGGATAGAGTGGGATGACATACTGCCCAGTGCCATATCCAGCCAGGTCAGTCACCTCTGTGACCCCTCCCCCTCATGGTTTGGCCCTGACACTGGTGGCCTGATGGTTAGGGTCAGGCATCTGTGTGACTCTGCCACCACATATGAGGATGCACTCCAGGTTGCCAATATGAGTGAAAAGCTGCCAGTCCACCCAGGATGTAACCAGGCCCTCACTCTTCTCCTCCAGTCAAGTGGCAATGCTCCACCAGTGACACCCTCTACTGAACAGCTCTATTTCACACACACACCCCTCCACTAGAGACAAACCATAAGAGGGCACCAGGGAACCCTCCAGGTTGCTTAACACTGGATGACCTCTTACCAAGTAGAGGGGCTGGCCTGGAGAGAACTGGAAACCCAGCAGCTAATGGCAAGTCAGGTGGACTATGCAGTGGATACTGCCATACAACATTCACTGCCATGGCATAAAATGCAGAAGATATGAATATAAATAGAGAGAAAAAAATCAGCAAACAGAAAATATAATATAAAAAGGACAGTGACACAAAAGGGAAACACAAAATCAAAAGCAATTATCACTAATATGTACAACACCATTTGGCAAAACACTCCCTGGAAGAACGAAATACTGTCAGTTATACAGTGTCAAACATATTGCAATATATCAGCCAGTTGAAAGGACACTACAGCAGTATGTTTCCCACAAGGGTCTGAATTAAATGCCATCTAACCGGTCCCCCTTGTATGTATGGCATGTGTGCATTGTATGAGCTGCAAATACTGACCACAAGTGCCATGAGTTCTGGTCTAAACAAACTCAGGAAACAAAAGTGTTCTGTGGAAAGGAACTGCAATCAGGTGGCAAAGAGTATACAGCAGGCAGTGCCCTGCATACCACTATGGTAAGCATATTATAGGTTCACAGCCACAGAAATGAAAAGGTCATAAATGCTGGCCGCAGACACCTGGTGACAGTAGTGTATCATGAAACAGGACAGCCACCAGTTAACATCAACCAGCATCCTGTCTAGTGCATGACAAAGGTATGCTAAGTGTAACTGGCACTGACAGAGTGGTCTGAATGGACAGTGGGGGAATAATGGTAAGCAGACATATCAAAGTCCCCTGTATCAAAGGCAGGGTTAAGGCTATGAACATGGCAGTGCAGGAAGGCAAATACTCAAGTCTGAAGTAGAATATGACACCCAGGTTGGCATGAAACACCTATTGTCAAGCCACTCATCATTGCTATGCCACCAATGGCAGTCTCTGGAGGTAGGATGGATGATAGCACAGGTCAGCCTCTACTGACAAGGTATGGTTTACAAATTGCATATAAAAGTTGAATTCAGTGATTAAACTAAGTGGCAAAAATACAATAGCTGACATCAAAGCAGGCATTTAAAAATATGTAACTGCAACATCAATGTAATATACATACAACTACACCTACAGACTCTTGCTATGTACCCCTGACAAATCAACTGTTGTCCTCTATTTCAAGAGGAGCTGAAAAATAGAAAAGAAAATGACAGATGTCCATGACTCATATGTCCTGCATATGTCTGAATACTTATGCACAAATAATCACAAGTAACCACCCATCAGTACTCCTTACTATAAAACTCTGCTGCATATTCTCTAATCTCCCCTTCCCACTGGCTAAGAAGGTCATGGTAGTGCATTTTTATATCACTGTATCTATATATGCACTGCTTAGTAGAGCAGGTGATGCCCATGGAATCACTCACTGCCTTGACAAGGCCATGTCAGATATGCATTTTGTACTGGAGACACTTAGAAGAGTCTTCCAGTAGGCAGTCCTGGTGGTCCCTATGCAGGATATTTTTGTTTCATTCCTGCACCACAATGGAGCCCTTCCATACTCTGCACCCTTACAAGCCATGTCTATTTCATAGGCAACAAACAAGGCCACTTCAGATAGAGGAAAAGAGTAGCAAATTTACATCGATGCACATGTATCATGTAACACTTGTTAGCAAGCAGCAAGGCAGCATGACAGAGCCCAGTACCACCATATAACCACACACTAACACATGGAGGGCCAGAGTGATGTTTGGGTGAGAGAAAAGACACGCTGGCCTAAATATATGCACCCTGTGCAACTCATTTCTCTGGCCATGGTTACATTATACTGCCCCTAGGAGTTGCAAGGATAATTAATGAACTCACAGCCCCATGGGGGTGATGGACCTGCCCAAGCACTTCTCAGTCATTTATGCATGTGCATGGTCAAGCACGAGCTTCAATGCATACTCCAGGTCTGGTATACATTGCTTTAAAAGTGCAGTTCAGCGACATTTACCATTAATTGTCTCATTAGTATAAATGCTGAACTATGAGCCTTGAAACTGCATGATGAAAAATAGCCAGGGCCATCGCACTGCTTATCAAGCTTTGGAAATTTGCTGGAAAGCAACTGAAAAGTAGTGAATATTACAGGACACACTCCAGAGAAAAAAGACCAGTCTACTACTGCTTTAGTATGGATACATGTAACACTGATATTCAGAGAGAATGCGTGGGAAGCAATAATATTCTTTTGTTGTTTTTGAAAGGATGTCGCTCCACATCCACCTGCCAACAGGGGCTGGGGGGGGCACTAAGATGTGAGATGGAGTTCTGCAGAACATGACCACAGTGCTTTACAGGCTACAGAAGGGTGCAGCATATTATGAGTTAGGCAATACAAGCCATATACTGCTGTTGGGACTGACTATGTAAAAGTGAATTTTTTGGGAGTGGGTTCATAGCCAGCTATGGACAGCTTTGTGAGAAGCACAGGATGCATCACAATAGTGGAGGCCTGTCATTAGGACTAAGGTGCAGGCAGCTGTGGCCCATCTAGGTAGTGTCTGTGAGGCTGTGTGAGGTGCAGTATGATCACTGTTATGTAGCACTGACAGACAAGACTGTACTGTAATGCATAATGACTGTGCATTTGTAGTCTATATGAAACATGGTGGACAACGTGAGGTAGGACTGGAATGCATTAACAGATATTGAGTTGGAGTAAACATATGGAGCATGTAATGGCCATGCTTTATTGGGCACATGTTTGCAGAGGTTGCTGACAGGCTGCCTGCAATAACTTTATCAGTCCCACTACTACCCTACTGGGATACTACTGGGACTGTCCTGTGATAGTGGAATATAGCAGCAGTTGCACCTAATGGTGGCACAGCAGCCACCATATTGGTGCTTGCTCACCACAGCAGGTACTGCATACATGTTCACACACTAACCACAGCACAAGTACAGGCTGTGACATGGCATCAAAAGAAAGAAAAAATCTAGAGAAGTTCTCCCAGGCAGAGAAATAAGTACTGCAGGCCTTCTGTAAGCATGGATGGCAGATACTAGAAACAGATAAAAAAGGATCAGGCCTCCCATGACTGTGTCTTGTATAAGCTACTGGAGGACATGTATGCTGCTGGTGACTACAAAAGAGCAGTCCATCAGGCCTGACAAAGAGAGGTTGATGTAATCTCACATGCCTGCCAACACCTCAAGGATATCCAACAACGCCATTTCTCCTCTACAGGCATATCTGTGATACAGACATGATGGGATATTATTCAAGGTATGTTCCATGTGTGTTGTCCATCTTGCCTTCATTCTGTACTGGTTGGGTTCGGAACTGATCCTCGGTTCTGACTCGGCTGTTTACAAACGCTGGAGGTCTTCAACTAGCTTGTGGCTGAAACCATATCCCATGATGCTCTAGGAAACTCCCCAGATCTTGTTTACTGATATAACAACATATACTAGAAGGTCTAATTTCATGTCTATTAGGTCAGAGAACATTAATTTTCTCAGACTGTAACCAATCGGTCTTCCAGGAGTCAAAGGATGGGGGAAGGAGGGTGGAATGTAAGAATGAAGGTGAGATGGACAACACACAAGGAACACTATGGTGAATTTGAACTGTGAAATTTGAAATTTGAAAGGTGAACTTCTTTATGTGATGTTGTCCTAGCTCACTTTCATTCTGTACTGGTTGGGACAGTGTCCCTAGCACCATCATTCTCAGGTGGCTCAAGGGAGTATATTCTTCAGAACGGTGGACTCAAAAGAGGCCCTGCCCCTGGAGGCCAAATCCGCTTTGTAATAAGTGATAAAGGTATGAGGCCTTGCCCATGTTGCTGCAGCACAAATTGTATCAATTGGTAATCTTGCCTGAAAGGCACCAGAGGTTGCTATAGCTCTTGTAGAATGACCTTTTATCTTTCTGGGGAGTTCTTTGTTCTGAGATTTGTACGTAAAAGTAATACAATCTGATAAGCATTTAGAAAGAGTGACTTTAGACACTGGAGCACCTTTCGTAGGGTCTGAAAAGGATACAAATAGTTGCTTGGATCTTCTGAAGTCCTTTGTTCTATGTAAATAGAAACACAATGGTCTATGCACGTCTAGTTGGTGTAGCATATATTCTGCCTTGTTGCCATAGTTGGGAAAAAGACTGGAAGTTCTATAGATTGATTCAGATTAGATTTTTAGCATACTTTGGGTAGAAAGGATGAGTTTGTTCATAGGGATACCCTGTCTTTGTGGAAAAGCATGTAGGACAGCTTTGTTGACAATGCCTGTAATTCTGAAACTCTTCTGGCGGAAGTGATGGCTATCAAAAGAATTTTCTTCCATGTCAAAAACTTTAGGTCACAGGATGATGTGGGTTCAAAAGGAGGGTTAATTAGATGGGTTAAGATAAAATTTAGGTCCCAGGGTGCTGGTGGGGCTTTAATGGGTGGTCTTAATAAAATCATGCCCTTCAGAAATGCCTTGCAAAGTCTGTGGGACATTAGATTTGGTCCTGATTCACCTATATGGAAGTTAGCTATCGCTGCTAATTGGACTTGAATAGTGGCTGCAGCCGCACCTTCATTACAAAGCTTTGTCAAAAATTCAAGAATGGAAGCTATGGGAGCAGAAAACGGGTCAATGTGGTTATTTTCAGCCCAAGCAGAAAATCTTTTCCATTTGCTCATATATAATTTCCTTGTTGAAGCCTTATGAGATGAGATTAAGATACATTTCACTGACTGGGAAAGGTTAAAGAGCCTGGCTATGTTTGGAACTGGAGCAGCCACGCTGTCAGTTTTAGGGTTTGAACAGAAGGATGGAGCATACCTAACGCATGAGTCAGGAGGTCCAGAACTGGGTCCAGAATCCACAGCTCCTCCTGTAAATGAGGCAACAGGAAGGGGAACCAGATTTGGCGAGGCCAGTATGGGGGCGATGAGTATTAAGTTCTTACCCAATGAGCTGGTTTTCTGAAGAAGTTTGGGTATCAATGGGAAAGGAGAGAAGGCAGAGAGGAGACCTGAGGACAATCGTGTACAAGTGCATTCCTTGGTGATGCCCCAGGGGGGATTAGGGCAAAAAAGCTGATGCATTTGGCATTCATGGATGTGGCAAAAAGGTCGCAGCAAGGCTGGCCCCATCTGCGGAAAATCGTCTCTGCTACCTCTTGTTTTAGGGACCACTCGTGAGGCACCAGGATTGCTCTGCTGAGTTTGTCTGGTATCATGTTAGATTTCCCCGGGATGTGCACTGCTATCAGAAAGCACTGGAAGCAGTTAGACCACTGTCATACTCTCAGGGCCTCTTGACAAAGGGGTTAGGACCTGGTCCCTCCTTGTTTATGTACCAAACGACTGACATGTTGTCCATATGTATTGTAATAGTTCCCAGAGGAAGAGAGTCTTGGAATGCTTGCAACACTAAAAGCACCACTCTTATCTCTAGGATATTGATGTGCAAATGGGCCTCATGTTCCTGCCAAGTGCCTTCAACTGTCCTTCCCAGATAATGCCCCCCCACCCCATCTGAGAAGCATCCATGGTCACTGTGGCCAAAGGTTGAGGGTAAAGAAAGGGGCGGCCTAATGTTACATAATTGGAGTACAGCCACTATCGAAGGTCCTTCTTGCAGGATTTGGTTATCAAGATCTGGTGGGACATGGGTACCTCCTGCATGGACCATTGAGTGAATAGTAGCCACTGAAGTATTCTCATGTGTATGTGTGCCAATGGGATCAAGGTAATTCCAGCTGCTATTGTTCTGAGTACTTTGAGGACTGTTCTTGTCTGAACTTTTCTTTTGGGAAGAATGTTTAGGATTTGGGATCATAAGACTTGAACCCTTTTGGAGAGATGTTTTACTACCATATTTCTTGTATCTAAATCTATTCCTATAAAGACAGTATGCTGAAAAGGCAACAAGACAGACTTTTCATAATTTATTGTGATTCCCAGGTGAGAGCAGAGCTATAAGGTGGTGTATCTCGCTTGTGTTAGTAGATGCTCGGTGGTGACAGTTAAGAGCCAGTCATCTAGATACAGAAACACTTGGAATCCTAGGCATCTCAAGTGAGCCATGACTACTGCCATACACTTGGTGAACACTCTGGGGGCTGTAGCGAGACCAAAGGGCAGCGCTCGAAACTGGTAGTGACTGGCTCCCAGCTGAAAGTGCAAATGACTCCTGGATCGCCTGTCCATCTTTATATGGTAGTACGCATCCTGGAGATCTATGGAGCACATCCAATTGTCTTTTCCCAGAAAGGGAACTATCAACTGCAGTGTTACCTTCTGGAACTTCGCTTTCTTCACTGATTTGTTTAATCTGCTGAGATTCAGGATGGGTCTCCAGTCCCCTGTTTTCCTTGGAACTAAAAAGAACCTTGAGTAGGTTCTGGATCCTATTTGGTCTGCAGGGACTGTTTGGATGACTCTTTTTTCTAGAAATTTTTCAATTTCTAGAGCTGCCTGTTCCCTCTGACTGGGTGGAACTTCCAGGATGTTCATTATGTCTGGGACGGGGAAGGAAAAGGGCATGGAGTAACCTCTGAATACGATTCTTTGTACCCACTTGTCTTTTGTGATTTTAAGCCAGGCTTTTGGCTGCAAAGATAAATGACCCCCAACTGCCTCCAGAGATGGACAGACAGGCCTCCTTTCAGAAGCACTGAAAGGGCTTGCCAAAGAAGAATTCTCTGTCACCCTGATTTTGTGATCCCCATCTGCTGCATGGCCAGCATCTTCCATTATTGCTTAACCCTCGGCCCCTGGGGGAAGGCTCGCTATGTGTGTCTTGAAAAACACTCTGGGATTTTCAAAACCACATTTTTCCTCCCTTTTGGCCTCTTGGATAAGGCCTAGAAGGTAGGGAAAAATGGAATCCTATGGCAGAGAGAGTTTTTCCTTCCTGTTCACACCTGGTTAGTATGTCTTTGACTTTGAGCCCGAACAAGGATGAGCCATCGAAGGGGGCATTAAAGGAGGACTTAAAGGACTCTGCAAAGTTACACAAGCACATCCAGGAATGTCTCCTTAGGGAAATTCCTGAACCAACTGCACTACTCGCACCATCAGCTGCATAGGAAGTGAGCCTCATGGAGGAGTTTACCACTGAATTCAAGGTGGAGAGCTGGGAGGACACTATCTGATACCCTCGTAGCTACTGAACCTTGCAGAGTATCTCCTAGCTCCTTTAGAAGATCTCTCTGTAACCTGGTAAAATGTGTAAGGTAATTCAGGACCTGAGTGTAAAGGTGGTTGAAGAGAAGATGCGCTTTCCATATCTGTCCATTATACAAGACTCTTTGTCGGGGATGGACAGAAGAGGATGTCTCTGACAATTCCTTCTTGGTGTCCGCCCCACCACCATAGCATCTACTGGAACACCTTTTGTAAGAAAAGTTTTATCATCGGGGAAGTAATGAATTTATTTGAACTCCGGGGAACAGGCTCCACTGAGTCTGGAGACTCCCACGCCTTTCAACAAACTAGATCCATGAGTTCATCAAAAGGTGGAGACACCCAGATGGTGGAAGGGTGAGACTCAAAAGCCTTCAGGTAAACAGACTCCTCCTCAGCAGGGTTGTTGGGCTTCCAGCCACCTCTCTGGTTAAGTATTTCTTGGGTTTCTGCAAATGAGACATCCTCAGAGGGTGACCGTGGGAACCCTTCTGACTCATCGAGGTTTGTGTCAAATGTGACTGACTCCTCTGGGGAGTCCAAATGCTTCCTCTTACATAATCTCTTGAGAGACCCCTTCAGAAGGGTATTCTGGAGAGGTTTTGGAAGAGAAGGGTTCACCCAATGGGGTGTCCTGAGGCCATGGGTCTCCACATGTGTGTGGATGTGATTGTGTAGAGACGGACACTGGTGCCTTTGGGGGAGGAATGACTGGGTCTGAGACTGGAGCTGCCTGTAGGGACAGTGCTCTCCTCATTGCCTTGAAAGCCCCCCTCCCATGGTCTGAGGAAGCTCCCGGTTCCAAAGAACTAGAAGGCATCTCCAGCACCAAGGGGGTTGGCTCCGAGGCCAATGTAGGCACCAAGCTCACCTGTGCCAAGGCCCTGAGAGACAAGTCTGGATCTGACAAATGTCCAATCCACTGCCCTTCCAGGATCCAACCAGAAAGCTTCGGCTCCTAGACGTCTCGAGCTCGGACGGCACAGAGAAAGTCAGAGCAGCAGTCGGGGCCAAAGATCCTGGAGCAGGTCTCAGCTCAGATGGTTCCACTTCAATCAGCTCCATGCATTCCAGCTCTGAGGTCCCAAGTCAGGTCAGAGGAGGAATCGATGGTGGCAGGGTAGGCTTAGTCAGTTCCGAAGCCCTCTGGGTCAGCTTCGACAACAATTTGGCTAGTGCCGGTGTCCTCAAAAGTCTTAGCACCACCTGACCCACATCATCATCGAGAGGAAGATGTTGGAGTTCTTGAAACCTGCAGAACAGGAGATCATAGCATTGGGGAAACCAGTTCCAGTACTGGGGACTGGCTCCGAGCTTAAAACACCAACAGCTCTGAAACTGAAGGAGCTGAGATGGATGGTTTCTTGGGCCGAACAGATTTCGGGTCTGATGATGACATCTTCGGTAACTTTTTTGTTGGTTCCAAATGAGGTTCTGAAGATGATGAAGAAGATCTTTTTCCTGATTTCTCAGACTTTGAGGAGGGAGAGGCCTGTTTTGTTGGACTCTGAGCTTCTACTATGGCCGATGAAAAAAAGTCTTTAATAGCCCCCTAAGAATCAATTTATTCTTCCTTTCAAGAAGAACCCTGGAACTAAAAGAGTGGCAAATCCCACAAGACTCTTGTAAATGTACTGCTCCAAGGCAGTACACACACACACACACACACACACACACACACACACACACACACACACACACACACACACACAGTATGACCGTCCATCATTGACATTTTTTGACTACATTTGGAACATTTTTTGAAACTCGAAGGTTTGATATTTTTGGTCTGCTTTGACATCTTAAAGGCCAAGAAAAACTAATCACTATATATATATATATATATATATATATATATATATATATATATATATCTATGTGTGTGTGTGTGTGTGTGTGTGTGTGTGTGTGTGTGTGTGTGTGTGTGTGTGTGTGTGTATATATATATATATATATATATTTATAAAACAACATGCCAAAAAGGTAAACTTTTTTTTTTTACATCAGAATATAGAAACACATACACAGGGAAAAGCCCTCTAACTTAAAAGGGCTGAGCCGCCATCAAACTTAAATGAGCTAGCTTAGGTTATACAACTTATCTAACTCTAGTAATACAAGTGGAAAGGAAAAAAAAACCCTCTGATTTAAACGGGCCAAGCAGCTCTATCACTTAAACAAGCTGGTTTAATAGAGAGAGAAAAACTAAGCAAAAAACACACACTAAGGCAAACAACACTATCTGAACAGGCTTTACCTATATATAAGTATAGGACTGTAAGAAAAACATTCTAAGTTATCTGAATACAATAGACTACTTTAAACAGCTCAAACAACACACACTAAGGTTATCTAAATATAACACACTACTTTAACAGCTCAAACAACGAGCCTGAGAAAAGTATTTTAAAACAGTTAGAAAAACCGGGATAGGGTAGATAAATAGGCCTTGAGAAAAATGCCAGCCAACACTCAAAACAGCCAGAAGAAAATAAACTAACACAGCCTAAGTTCTTAACCAAGGTTAACCAATTTACAAATCTAAAGAACTATTAAGTAATCCAAGAGAAAAACTATTAATTTTTGCAATAACTACTATAGTAGAAAAATCACTTAGCCAGAGCCAGTGTGAAGCACTCCAATCTTGTTTAGCGCTATACAAGATCTGGGGAGTTTCCTAGAGCATCATGAGATTGGGTTTCAGCCACAAGCAAGTTGAAGACCTCCAGCTTTTGTAAATGGCCGTGTCAGAACCAAGGATCGCTTCTGAACCCAACCAGTAGAGAATGAAGGCGAGATAGGACAACATCACATCATTGGTTAAGTATCATTACAAGTTATATAACAAGTATTTAATATTTAAAGACATTTTAGAGAGTTTGTAGAGAAATTAAAGGTAAGGTAGTTCAATACAAACAGCAATTGCGATATGAAGTGAGGGGAAAAACAGGCTTATGATATATTTAGAGAGAAAGTCAGGGAAGAGAATTTGATAGAAGCAAGGAATTAAGTGGAGAAGGGAGAATAAGAAGGTATAAGGGAAGAAAAGGTACTTGTTCACATTTAGGGATGTAGTTTATCATAGTTTTGAGCAAGAACAGATCCAGATTTTAGCTAGGAAGTCATTTATAGTGGTCTTGAAAGATAGGAGGGAGGGTACAGACCTGATGAATAATGTAAGGAGTTCCATGCCTTACAACCTTGCATGAGTACAGACAATGCCCAGCAGATTTGATAGGTCTGTAGACAGACAGGAGTTTTTGATCCCTTGATCGCAATGACTGACTGGGAATACAGTTGTGTAGAAAAAGAAGTTATGTCTTACCATAATGTTCCATCTGTGTTGTTGATCTTCTTCTATTCATCACTGATGGGTTCGGTTCCGAGCCCCTTGGAACCATGTCGGCTTAATACCAAGCTCGCATACACCAAAAACTCTTGAGCTAAGCTGCTACTCACAATGCCCTTCTCCCTGTTACCTCAGATCGAGTTTGCATAAGACATATAGAAATAAAGCAGAGGCCATGTCTGCGCAAAAACCCTGACACACCACAAGGACCCATGAGATTAACCAGGAGCCTTTGGTGGGGGACGGAGGGTGGGATGTGATGAATGGAAGAAGATCAACAACACAGATGGAACATTATGGTAAGACATAATTTCTTTATCTGATGTTGTTAATCTTTTTCCATTCATCACTGATGGGACAGAAACCCAAGCTACCTGAGAAACTTGGGTGGCCCTTATGGAAGAACATTCCTGAGCACCATTGAGCCGAAGGCCGCTCTTCCCCTGGAGACGATATCCAACTTGTAATGTTTGATGAAAGTGTGTGGTTTAGCCCAAATGGCTGCTGTACAAATGTTATCCATAGAGGCTCTGGAGTGAAAAGCTACAGAGGTTGCTATAGCTCTAGTTGAATGTGCTTTGATATTGTGAGGTCTAGTCTCATTTGTACATGAATATGAAAAGGAAATACAATCTCTGAGCCACTTTGATAAAGTGACTTTTGACACATCATATCCCATCCTTGGACCAGAGAAGGAAATGAAAAGTTGGTCTGTCTTGTGGACTGATTTAGTCCTGTCTAGGTAAAAATGTAGTTGCCTATGCACATCCAAGGAATGTAGGCAGTATTCTCCTTTATTGGAATAGTTCGGGAAAAATACTGGAAGCTCAATGGATTGGTTCACAGAAAAATCAAAAACCACTTTGAGGAGAAAAGATGGATTAGTACGTAGAGATACTCTGTCTTTATGAAATATTAGGTATGGTCTCTTGATGCATAAGTCCTGTAATTCTGAGGTCCGTCTAGCTGAAGTGACAGCTACCAAAGAGAGAGATTTCCATGAGAGAAATTTGAGATCACATTTTGCAGCAGGCTCAAAAAGGGGTTGAGAGAGAGAGAGAGAGAGAGAGACTGCAATACTAGGAAGAGATTCCATGTCTCTAAGGGACGCCTAACTGGAGGTCTGCTGTGAAACACTCCTTTGAGAAAGGTTTTGCATAGGTGAATGGACATAATTGGAATGCCCGGTACTCTGTTATGAAAATTGGAAATTTCTGCTAAATGGACTTGTATGTTAGAGGCTGATGCTCCGTTTTCAAAGAAGTCAGAAAGGTATTGAAGGATGATAGAGGCCAGGGCTGAGAAGGGATCTAACATCCATTCTTTAGACCAAAGAGAAAACCTTTTCCATTTATCTCTGTAAAGTTTTCTGGTGGATGGTTTATGGGAGGCCAGAATGATATCGCGAACAGGCGAGGAAAGGGCTTCCTGCCTGCCGACTAACGGAAGTGGAGAAACCAATCCGTCAGCTTGAGAGTGATCAGATTTGGGTGTCAACCCTTGGGGGTGAGAAATTAAGTCTGGACGAGTGTCTAGGATCCATGAAGGCTGTAACAGATGAGGTCGGAGGAAGGGGAACCACACTTGAGGCCAGAATGGGGCAATGAGGATCACCTTGCATCTCAACTGAGTGGCTTTCTTTAAGAATAGCGGTATCAAGGGAATTGGAGGATAAACATAGAGCAGACCCATGGGCCATTCATGAGTCCGATCATATCTTGGGGAAAGAGGACAAAGTAGTTGCTGCATTTGTTGTTCAAAGGAGAGGCGAAGAGGTCGCAGCAGGGCTGGCCCCAATGGCTGAAAATTTCTGCTGTCACTTTGGAATTGAGAGACCCCTCGTGTGGAAGGAGAATGCATCTGTTCAACCTGTCCGCAATCCCTGGAACTTCCTGGTATGTGCATTGCTATAAGAAAGCGGTTGGAAGCTATGGGCCAGTGCCAAATTTTCATGGCCTCTCGACACAGGGGGTAGGATTTGGTTCCTCCTTGTTTGTTGATGTACCAGACTACTGACATACTGTCTGAATTGCAACTGTTCCAGGGGGAAGAAGTGGATGTAATGCCTGCAACACTAACAGCACCGCTCTTAACTCTAGAACATTGATATGCAGGTTGGCCTCTAAGCTTGACCACATGCCTTGGGCTGTCTTTCCCTGAAAATGGCCCCCCCATCCTATCAGGGAAGTATCCATGGTCACAGTGGCATTGGGTTGAGGGGTCTAAAAGGGGCAACACCAAAATTTTGCATCTGGCCTCATCCATCAGAGGAGATCTTGCTTACAATAGTTGGTTATGAGCACCTGCGAGTTTAGGGGGTGAAAATTTGCAAACCACTGGGATAATAGAAGCCAGTGTAACAGTCTCATGTGTAACCTTGCCAGAGGAATTATTGGAATGGCTGCAGCCATGGACTCCAGATCCTGGAGAACTTCCCTTGCTGACACTTTTTTTGACAGAGTATCACACACACTTGCAATCTTAACCTCTGAATCCTGTGAGCCTGTAGAGATACCAGACAGAATAGAGTATCGAAAACTACCCCTATAAATTCCAGCTGTTGGGTAGGTTCTAAGTTGGATTTCTCCCAGTGTACAGTGATGCCTAGGGACTCCGCTAGTGAAAGGGTGTATTGGAGGGCCATAGTCAGAAGGCGACTGGTGCAGGTGGAGAGGAGCCAATCGTTTACATATGAAAACACCTGGAATCCTTCAAGTCTCAAATGAGCTGTCACCACTAATAGACATTTCGTGAACACTCTGGAGGCCTTTGAGAGACCAAATGCCAGGGCTCAGAACTGGTAATGATTGGCTCCTAGCTAGAAGTGAAGGTGGTTCCTGGAACACTTGTCCATTTTGATGTGGTAATATGCATCCCAGAGGTCTATCGAGCACATCCAAACATCCTCCCTTAAAAATGGGAGAATAGATTGAATAGTGACCATGCGGAACTTGGTTTGTACAATTGATTTGTTTGTTTTGTTTAAATGGCTGAGATCCAGAATGGGTCTCCAATCCCCGGACTTTTTTGGCACTAAAAAGAATCCTGAGTAAAACCCGGATCTGCACTGGTCTGGGGGGACTGGTTGATGACTCTTTCTTGACACATCTTTCTTATCTCTGAAGCCACTTCTTCCCTTTGATTGGGTGGAATATCGGGAAGTTTTTTTTGTAGGTTTTGGATGGGAGGTTAGAGAGATGTAGTAGCCTCTGAAGATTATTCCCTGCACCCATTAATCATTTGTAATAGAATGCCAGGCAGTTTGGTGCAGAGAAAAACGAGCCCCAAATGCTTCCAGAGGAAAGCAATCGGGCAATGCTTCAGAAGTGTTGATAAGACCACCCAGAGAAGGAATCCCTGGAGTCTTGGTTTTGGGGACCCCCCCTGCCCCTAAAGGGGCATCTTTCACCATTGAAACCCTCCTGCCTCTGGGGGAATCCTCGCCACGTTTATTACGGAAAGGACCCTGAGATTTCTTGTGCCAGATTTTCCCAGTCCTTTGGTTCCTGGACAAAGAACGTTGAAACTTGGAAAAATGTAGGCCAATGGTAGACAGAGTCTTTCCATCTTGCTCACACCTGGCTAGCATGTCCTTCACTTTAGAACCAAATAAGGAAGATGGTTCAATAGGGGCATTCAAAAAGTAGGACTTGAAGGAGTATGAAGGGTCACAGATGTGCATCCAGACATGATGCCTCATGACTATGCCTGCATCCGCAGCTCTGGCCACCCTTTCAGTTGCATAGGAGAGAACCTCATGGACAAACTGGAAATAGATTTAAGGGTGGCAAGTTGAGAGGCAACCTTGTCCCGTGCCTCATCAGAAACTTGACCAGCGAGGGATCCAGAAAGTTCAGTAATCAGATCTCTTTGGAGCCTCGTGAAGTGTGCCAAGTAGTTCAGGGACCTGACAGCAAAGGTTGCTGAAGCAAAGACTCACTTCCCCAACCTGTCCACAGCCTGAGACTCCCTGTTGGGCAGGTGAACAGTAGGACTTTCTTCCGCTAGATCCTTTTAGTGGCCACCACCACCACCATAGTGTCAACTGGCAAACCTCTGGACCAGCATGGATGTGCTTCTGGGGGGGGGGAGAATCTTATCAGGTCTCTGGGGAATGGCCTCAATAGAGTCAGGGTTCTGCCAAGCACGATGAGCTGGATTAACTCGTCAGCAGGTGGGCTCACCCAAGAGATAGAAGGCCGGGAGCGAAAAGCCTGCAAAACATGAATTCCTCTGAGGAAGGGTTGGAGGGCTTCCAGCCACCCATCTGTTTTAATATTTCCAGGATGTCTCCAAAGGAGACATCCAGGGGTGACCGTGGGGACCTCTCCCCATCATCGTAGTCCATGTCTTCTGTCAAAGACTCTTCAGGAGAGTCTATGTGCTTCCTCTTGCACGCCTTCTTCCGAGGAGGTTCTTCAGTGAGAATATCTGAGGAAGACTCAGAAGGATGGGTACTCCAAACTGGGATTGCCTGAGGCTTCTCCTCCCAATGTCCTGGGGAGGTAGCTCGTGGTAGCTGTAGCTCAGAGGGAGCAGGATGAAGTTCTGACATTGGAGGAGCACTCCTCCAAAGCAAGCACCTTCTCCTTCACCCAAAAAACAGGCCCGCGTGAAGGGGAGTGGGAGCCTGGAACCGAGGAGGGCAACCTCGGAACCGGGGACACACCCAGCTCCATCAGACCCACTCTCAGGGATAGAGCCTCATGCAGGATCGGGGCAGGCATTATCCCCAGATCCAAGGGCAGAATTGATAAAACACTCGAAAACATGCCCTGGACCGAGGACTCTGCGCCCCAGCCATGAGTCTGAGAAAGGGACAGTTCCATCAGAACCAAAAACCAAAGGGATGGCCTCAAAGCCTCAGTGACAGTCACTGTCAGTGCCGAGGAACAGGGTTCCACAAAAGACGTCGGAGCAATGGGCTTCGGAACTGAAGGGTCCGAAGGAGGAGTATACGTCGGAGTCCTGGGAGAGATAAACCAAAGTCCCAGAGGAGGGTGAGCTTTGAAACATTTGGTATCCCTCTGGCCATCAACAGCTGATCCAAGAGGTGCACCACATCAAGTTCGGATACACTCCTGGTGGACCTCATGGACACTCCTGAAGGGGAGTCGGGACAATCCAAAAAGAGCTGTACATTTGACCCAGGAATGGATACAAGGAGGGAGAGTATTGAGTCTGTGGTGTCTGAGCTAGTGGCACCATAGTCTCTAATTTGGAGACAGGTAGCAAAGGAATCAGTGGAGTAGTAAAAGGGCTCAGTGTCAAAGAGGCGCTCGGAGTAGATGCCATTGGTTCCAAAGAAATGGCAGAGGTCAGAACCACTTTTGATGTAGCCAAAGGCAAAATCGGTGCCATAGCTGTAGTGGAAGGCAAAGTCAGTGCCGTAGCTGGGGGGGGGGCAGTGCTGAAGGTGGCGCTGACATAGAGAATCTGGTAATATCCATAGCTTGAGCCATAGTAGTAATTGGAGCAGAGCTTGGAACAGCAGTAGTTGGAGCTGAAGTAGCAAGTTTATGCTCCAAGGAAGTTTTGTGGGCTTTATGTTTAGGTGTCTTACTCCTAACACCAGCTGGTGAAGAGGGATCAGAGTGGCGATGTTTCTTGTCCTTCATTGGCGGGGTTGAGACCTCTGACACAAGAAAGGGCCTCTGAGAAAGGAGAAGCAAGAAGGCCTTTCAAAATCAATTTATTCTTTATTTCATTCAGTGTTCGCTGACTGAAACTTTGGCAAATTTGACAAGAGGGTTTAAAGGAAAGATGAGAAACCCCGAGACAATAAACGCAGTCATCATGAGAGTCTCTGTTTGGGAGCTTACCCTTGCAAGAGGTGCAATGTTTAAACCCAGAAGTCCCTTTTTTAGCAGACATTTCCACAAACACACTACTCACAAGTTAACTAGAATATCAAACAAGGAAAACACCTAGAAAGGAAAGAAAAGGAAAGAAGATACCAACGATGGTATCAAGAGATACCACAAGGATGAGGAGAGGGTGTACCAACGATGGTAAAAAGAATTTGAATATCCAAATATCAAGAAAAATACCACCTAGCTTGACAGCTCAGTGAAATGCTGCTATATGGCTATGCGGCAAACAAGATCTGAGGTAATAGGAAGAAGGGCATTGTGGGTAGCAGCTTAGCTCGAGAGTTTTTGGTGTACGCAAGCTTGGTATTAGGCTGACACGGTTCTGAGGGTATTGGAACTGAACCCATCAGTGATGAATGGAAAGATTAACAACATCATATTTTTTTTTAGTGTTGGACAGGAAGATGGATGCTGGATAATTTTACAGGTGATAGGAAGCTATGTATATGTTAGTTGATGAGCCAGTTCTAACCACTTTAGGGTTTTTAATGCTGTACAGTGGTGGGTTCTGAAAGGGGTATTTGCTGCTTATTTATAGCATTGTTCAAGTTTTAATTTTTGTGAAGCCTGGAGGTTAGTAAGGATGGGAGCACCATAAAGAAGAGTGTGGAGAGATATGTATTGGCACGTGTAGTTCTACTTGCATTGATGAGAAAGTTTTTGATGCTGTAAAGCATCCCTAATTTAGTAATGCTGGTGCTTCCTGGGTGGTAGGGTTGCCACATAGGAATAGCGGCACACGTGGGTGTTTAACTGTCTCCTTTCACAGCTGCTGTGGTTTTTGGTCCTCCTCCATAGAACAAGGCATAGTTGATGTTGATATTAAATCAGGTGCTGACAGTGATGGTGACCTTACAATAGCACATTAAGAGGGTATAGTGTTGCTGCCAACAACAGTTATTGCAGAGGGTACACTACCACCCATGTCCAGAGACATAGCTCTGTTGCTTGTTGAACCTGTTTGTAGGATGGTTCATGTCCAGCACATCTATCAGGAGGCACAATTAACCACTGCCCATGCACCTGCAGTGGGCAATGGTGCACCCACAGAGCATCGGAACCGAGGTTTTCTGAGTTAAGTGCCACAATGGGAATTACACAACAGATGTGCAGGGCAGCCATCCAGACACAAGCAGATGCCATCACCACCAAGGTGCAAATGATAGGTACACTAGAAGGCCTGTGTGATGACTTACATAAGAACTTTCAATACATGTCTCAATCCTACAGTACATGGATTACACCTACAATAACTGACCCACAACTACAGTGCATGTCCCACACCTACAGTACATGTCCCAATCCTACAGTACATGGACTACACCTACAATAACTGGCCCACAACTATAGTACATGTCCCACACCTACAATACATGACCCATACCTACAATACATGATCCAATCCTATAGTACATGGACTACACCTACAATACATGGACCAATTTAGTCTTTATGCCTAAATGTTTAATATAACCCTGAGTCAAAATTTCAGTTACCATCCTTTTATCTTTGGTATCAAAGGCCAGAGGTAAGTCTGCTACACTTGATTAGCTCAAAGAGGCAGCTATCAGTAAAATATATTAGGAAATCTGATCAATTCTTTGTTTTTGTTGCTCAGGAAAGGCTCTTGTGGATACAGAAACATTTTCTAACTTGAAGTTTAATGGTGCTGGACTCTTGGAAGGTCTGATTTAAGGTCTCTTGAATAGGGGAGCTTTGACTGCTTTCCTTAAAGGGGTGTCAGATGCTGAGATATGTGTGGCAGTGACATGATCTTCAGTACACACTTTCACGAAACATTAAAAACTGAAATGACAATCAAAGCTAGAGAGTGGTTTTCCTACAGCACTCTTGCAGGCTTCAGAGATAGAAATGAAGGAAATTATACAGTAAACTTGTATGCTACTCACCATAACAAGAAGCATGACTTAAGTTCTGTATTTGCATTATTAGTGCTCTCTCTCCATTCCCATTATGCTGGATTTATTTTCCCTACTGTTTTGTATTTCTTGGTTTGGATAGTTAGCCTTACGACAGGAATGTCAGGATAGTATTACATTGTTGTGTGTTGACATCTTGTAGCTTCCATGGTAAATATGTGTGTGAATATGACACAATCAGATGATGATATCTCTATATGGATTTTGCACAGAAAGAGGGCTAAAATATAGTAAAGCTTATTTTGACATTTATGGCACCAATAGACAGGGACTATATGCATTTGGTGGATGTGAGTACCTGGCATAATTAGTATGTGGCAGATTTTCCATGGTCAGCAAAACAGCATTGCCTGGTAATGGTAAAATTCCTTGAAAGTAGTTACATCTGGCACTGGTATATTCTAAGTATGATGTATGTGGCAGGTGTGATTGGCAGACAAGGCCCGTTTAATCTTATAAAAGTGCAAGATGGAAATGCATCAAAACATGCAGCTGAGCCACCTTCCTGGCTGAAGTAAGAACAAGCTATACAACTGTCATCCATGTAATGAACTTCAGTAGGAAATTCTATTTACATCTTTTAGGGAGTGAAATTTTTATGGGGGTTACACATAACATTCCTTTCAAGAAAAGGTTAATTGTAGGTCTTTCTGCCAAGGAGGGCTTGTAAAAGGACATGCCCTTGCACAAATGTGGGGCATCAATGCACCTTAGTAATTATAGGCCCATTAAGTCTGACCAACCTCATCTGTAAGAGTATGAGAAGGATCATTATGGAATTAATAAATAAGGACACAGGCAACCTATAAGCTCTTGACCCATGCCAGTTTGTATTCATTGAGGGGATCCTGCCTACTTAACCTAGTGACTTATTCAAGAAGACTATTAAAGCAATGATTGAGGGCAAATGAGTACACTTCACATATCCAGACCTTGCAAAGGCATTCAACACCATCCCATAGTCAGGCACATTGGATAACAAATTGGTGCACAAATGAAACCCAGGAAATTAGGGTGGGCAGCTCTACCTCCTCCAAAAGACTTGTTACTAGCAGTGCACCCTAGGGTTAAGCCCTTGGGCCACCCCTCTTTGACGTTTACTTCTCGGCATTCAAAACTAATGTTAATGGTTTATAGCTGACCAGGTTTGCAGATGACTGTGAATTTGGCATCACCTTAAACTTCCCAGATGATACCAAAACCCTGCAAGACTGCCTTTTGGTGTCAAAATCATGGACCAAAACTAAATTCCAATAAATGAATAATACTATCCTTCAGAAAGCATGACTTCTCTTGTAACTATCACACTGACAACATCCCACTGAAAGATGATCCCATAGTCAGGGATCTGGGAACCTAGGTCAACAATGAACTGTCTTTTGATCACCATCTATCCACTATTGTAAGGAAGCTCTTTTTCATCACACAGCTTATATCTAAAGGTATGGCATCCAGGTCCAGGGATGCACTCATTCCACTCTACTGGGCACTCATTAGGCTGATAATTGAATAAAATATCCCCCTACCTGTCCAAAGACTTGTCACAACTAGAATACCCATAATGCTTGCTCACTAAAACATCAAGGGCTTAAATCATAAAAATATATATATATATGCAGACCCACAGGCTACTAACAGGCAACCTTTGCCTCATGTATAGAGCCTCAACAGACCCTATCCTGTCAAACATATTAAACATTTGCAAGCCCAAAGGGATCTCAAATCTCTTTTGCAAAATAAACAGAACATGTTTTGGTGATAAGTTTGTACCACAGAGAATAGCACTTCTAAGGAACCGGCTTCCATTTCATGTAAAGCAAAGTACATCTCTTACTCTATTCAAATGCAGTATGGATGGCAAACAACTGTAAACTTTTCCCAGGTCTAGCACTCATTTCCCTCATGGAAAGGGGTAACAAGTAAATGACCCAACACATCCTTGTTCTGCCTGCCTCTGGGTTGTTCATATACAAAATATAAGGGCTAAAAAAACTATCATAGGAATGTATGGCTAGGCTTCTTAAGATCTTCACAGATCGACAACCTAGTAAGTAACAATGAACCTATGTTTTATGAGTTAATTAAGCCTAATAGCTTAATGAACTGCTTTATTGCTTGATTGATGGAGTGGTGTTTGTATAAAATGGAGGGGAATGATGTATTTAACCATTCTGATGAAGTCTTGGACGAAAACGTACTGGGAACGGTGTACAGCATTATTTCTTCTATGTGGTGTGCTGTGCTGTGTCATTAAAGGAGTTTGTGGGTGAACAGCAGCTATCTGAGAACATTTACAGTATATTACCAGGGATGATGTCCTGGATGTTAGTACTAGTTGTCATGTGAAACTTCTGGGCTACCAACTCCTCTTTTTGTTCTGTTTCTTACCTCACTCCAGTTTTGGTCTAACTGAAAGATTTGATAATTAGGAAATCACAGAGCACAATGGATGAGGCAGAAGAGATTGCAAAATGCATGTATGTAAATGCAGACATTGTAATTTTGGCATTATTGTAAGTACTCACAGCTGCTGTATCTGCTACCAAAGTGATTCACCTACAGAATAGTGATAGCACAAGGTACCTACCTTACATTCCTTCATGCCTCGAGTAAAGACCTGGGACTAGAAGCTTAACCCAGTTTGCATAGGTAGATAGAACCAGGTGGCTGCAGAGCAGATGCCATCTACAGTAATACTTCTAAAGCAGACAGTGGGTGTGGCAACAGATCTAGAACCAAGTGCTTTCGGAATGGATTATAAGGAAGTGCCATTCTTATTGTACCACAAAAGTAATACCATTGGACAGCCATTTAGAAAGGCCTTGCTTGGTAACTTCCTTTCCTTTTAACAAAAGATACAAAGAACTGATCTTTCTTGTAGATGGCTTGAGGCTTGTCAACACAATACCCGATCTGTCTGAACACATCCATGCAATGAAGAAAATACTCTGATTTAAATCTTATGTGTAGAACAAAGGGAAATGTATGGACTTAAGATTAACTTTTGTTGTAATCTTAAGCATGAATGAAGAATTCATCCTAATGGACAACCTTTCATTACGGAAAGTGAAATACTGATGTTTAAAGGAAAGGGCTTGCAATAGAAGATCCTCTATGCAGTTGGTACTGCCATGAGAAAAAAAGAGTTTTCCAAGATAAGAATTTCAAATATACAGATGCAGGTATTTCAAATGGGGAAAAATGGGCTTCTTTAGCATTAAATGTGTTCCATGGAAGCACAAGCTCTTAGATAGGAGGCATTAGGAGAAACACCCCTCTAAGGAAGGAAGGAAGGCCTTGCACATACTGAAGAAAGTCAAAGAACAAAAACTTGCCCTTTATTTGATGGGCAAATAATGAAGACCTGAATCAAATGCCTCAGAGACATATTTCAAAACTTTGTAAATTGAAAGTAAGCATGGAACTATGCTCAATGCTGAGGTACAGAGAGAGAGCATTTCCATTTCTCTTTGTAGGTCTTTTCAGTAGAAGACTTCAGAGCATAGGAGAGGAAGGAATTCCTTAAAGGTCAGCAGAGAGCAAAGAAACCCTCTCATCTATTGTACAACAATATTAAAGTAACAGGACAACAGCTGGATGAGAATTTAATACACAACGAAAACAGTGGGATTAATAAGACTAATGGTGATTAAGATCTATCCTTCATAGCAATTGATAGAGCAGATACTACTGTATTAGAAGCTGAAGATTCTTCAGAACTGGCCAGCAAACATATTCTTGTAATATGAGATTCAATTATTAGAGGAACTGATACTTATACTTGCAGAGAAGATATTGAACAACGTATAGTGTTATGCTTGCCAGGAGCAAAAATAGAAGATGTGAGACAAGCCTTGGAATGCCTTAATGTAAGAAATACAGATACATTTTTATTCATGTTGGTACAAATGATGTAATCTGCAAGGATTCTCTGACTGTTAGTAGGGAACTGACAGCCCTCTTAGTTAATATAGCTTGTACTGGTGTTAGGACATATTTTTCACAAATCACTTACAGAAAGGATAGTCAGGTCACTGTGACTGAAAAGATTTTTGGGGTAAATATCTATATGGAAAAAATGTCCTGTTTTAAAAAATAGAAATCTGTAGAGCATCCTAGCCTAGTTTTGGGCACACGTATTCAGACAGGATGGCTTGCATTTGTCAAGATCAGGGAAGAGAATTTTTGCAGCAAATATTTTACAATAGTTGACAAACACTAGGCAGGATTTTTGCCAGGTCGAAAATTTAACAGTTCACAGATAGCAACATTTGATGCATCTCTGATAGGTGTTAATGCTAGAAGCATTAATAATAAAGTTTTTTTAATGGAAAATTTGCTATGTTCCCACAAGACTGATGTTATTGTTTGTGAAACATGGTTAAAGAACAATGACTGGAAACCAGTTCTGTCAGGGTATAAATGTTTTTACTGTAACAGACATCCTAACAAAAAAATCAAGTGGAGGTGTTATGATAGGGATTAAAGATAATTATGAGACCTGTGATTATTATATGTTCAATGGTAACACCGATACTATAGACTGTGTAACTGTGACAATAAAGACAACCCTGGAACAAATAATTGGAGGGTATAGATGGTCCAAGTCAAGTTTAGATGACCTACAGGAATTCATATATTTCTTGCATGAAACACAAGAGGGAAGAATAATATTAGCTGTGGACTTAAATTTTCCAGAAACAGACTGGAATAATACTGATTCAACAATGTTAGTAAGGAAATTATTCACAATGTATATTCAGGAAAAACAGTTGCTTCAGATGGTAAAACAACCTACCAGGGGATGGAACATACTAGACATAGCGTGTGTTCTTAAGGAAATTACTGTTACCTCAAGTCAAGTTTTTCCACCATTGATGCCCAGTGATCCTGGGGTTATAAAGGTTAATTTGTTGCTATATAATTCTGCCAAACTGAAATATAAACCAATGCACAGAAGGTTAATTACAGATTATATGGAAGCAAAACAGTCACTATGTAAAACTAACTGTAGTGAGGTGTTCAGTGGAAAAACTTCAGATGGAACTTGTAAAGTTTGGAAAGAGAAACTGAGTACAAAAAATACAAAAAATGTTTAACATCAGTGGGATATATTTCCATAAGAACAAGATATCTGATTAAGTTGAGAGACAAAAAAATATATAAGAAATGGAAGACAGGTTGAACTACAACTTTGAAAACTGAAATAAACAAGCTGGACAAACAGATTAAGCATAGCGTGAGACAAGATCAAGAAAAATGTAAAGAAAATTTATATAAAGATATTGAGCATAATAGGAAGCCTTTATAGATACATAAGATGTGGAAGGAGTAAGGACACACAAATTGATAAACAGTGTGCAGATTCTAAAACTTATTCTCAGGCACAACAGATTATGGATATATTTACAAAATCTTATGCAAAACCGTGTGGCTCCACAAAAGGGGTGATAAATTGCCCTAGTGGCATCCAGGTAACCCCAGATACTGGAATCATATTAGATTATACTGAAAAAGAACTGGGCAAACTGGATCCAAACAAACCACAGGGGGCAGACGGAATTAGTAACAATGACCTGAGAATACTTCAGCAAGAACTTATGCTACCATTATATTTACTATTCACTAGGTCATATAGATATGGGGAGATTACTCAAGATTGGAGACATGCGCTTATTAAACCTGTCTTCAAAGGGAAAGGGGAGAAGGATAAACCTAGAGTCATACAGACCCTTAAGTCTACTTTCATGTTGTGGAAAAATAATGGAGAAGGTAATACTGGATAAGTTATTGTCGGAAATGGCTAGGTTGGGACTTGAAACCATATATCAGCATGCATATGTTGAAAACAGATCTATTACCACCTGTAACATGATGTTCTATAACAATGTAACAGCAGCTATAAATGAAAAATTGTGCTGTGAATAAATTAGTACAACTAGGTATTGATATACTCTTAGGACATAGCAAGTATCATACAGCAACTAGACAGGTGAAATCCTTGGGTACAGTCAGGGTGTCCCACAGGGCTCTGTCCTATACCCTTACTTGTTTAGATTGTATCTTTCAGACCTAACGTTTTCATCTGAGGTGTCCTACTGTCTATATGCAGCTGACCTGAAATTGGGAAAACTGAAAACATGCGTCACAGATAAGGCATGTCTGCAAAATAACTTGACTAAATTGACCATTTGGGCACAGGAGAATTATACGCTGATAAATACATCAAAAACTAACTATATGAGATTTGTGAGACAAACTGAAAGGTGAATATTTAATACAGCACACAGTGATTGAAACTAGACTCATTTAAGGACCTGGGTATATGGGTAGATTCAGCTATGAGTTTTCCTAATCATATCAACCAATTGATTAATGATAGTTGCAGAACTATAGGTTGTATAAAAAGATTTATAAAGTCTAGGAAATCAAAAATGATGAAGTCATTGTTTGTTAGTTACATTGCACCCAAACTTGAGTATGAAATAACAATATGGAAACAATATAAGAAAACAAGCATGAGTAAACTGGAAAGAGTGCAGCAGAAATATACCAAGGGCATCCATGGATGTAAAAAATGTAAGTTATCATGAGACTAAAATATATGAACTTATACAGTGTTTGTTACATATATCTATGAGGAGATCTTATTCAAGTATATACGGCATTTAAAGACAACTACCTCTGGGAATGCTTGGCACCTCACAGTAAGTTGCTGTCCCGTTCGATTCTCAGGTAAAGCATCTTCTGCGTGGAGACATGCATGAATGGGCGTACTTTTGTTGAAGGTTGTGCGTCAGGGCTGGTAACTCGGCATGTAAAAATCAACTACCAATCATTAGCAGACTGGAATTCCGCTGTGGCGACCCCTAACCGGGAAAAGCCGAAAGACACAACAACCACCTCTGGGAATGCTTGGGGTTATCAAAAAGTACTACAGGATCATCAGACAACCTATGTAGAAGATTCTATAGGAATGAGAAGTGTACTAAGTGGTCCTTTGAAAGAGTAGCAGATGCATGCAACAGACTACCAAATAACATTAAAGCAAGTACTAGTTGAGATATTTTTAAGAACAGCCTGTTCACTTATTATGGGAACAAGTGTTTTGGTATATTGGTAAGCTAGAAGGGCATTCATGCCCGTGCTTGAAATATCTGCATGTATATGTAACATCCCTCACTGTATCTATACCCAAGGGCAGTCACATTTATCATGAATGTAGCTGATGAGCTTTCTAATATAAAAGGTCTTCCTAGAAGAAACTTCTTGAGAGCCATCTACCACTCCATATGCCTCCTGTATGCTCTTGATGATGAGCTCACTGCATCCAAAAAGTCATTCACTTGAAACCACTGAACTCGGAAGATGTGCTGAAGGACAGTCATGTACAGCATGGTGTATTGTAGCATTAGCTTTTGACTGAGTCAACTATTAAACATAAGTTTCAAAGGTAAAAGTTTGTTTTGGATTGCAGCACTATTTGTAGCAAGTTAATTGTCTCCAGAATACTTTTAATCCTTTATAGGGATGCCCAAGCAGTCTTTGTTGAAAGGGAACAGCATACGAAGGTAAACACCTGAGCCAGTTTGTTGTGGTGCTTTGCAAACTGTATACTGATCCCTAAGGAGTGGGCCAGGTGACTCAGTCATTCCCTTAGCCAGATAATACTGTTTATGTGATTCACTGGGAACCAATCTTCTAAGCTCTGTTATCAGAGTTGTGCTGCAACTGCTGCCATATATTTGTGAAAACCCTAGGGCCAGAGGTCAAATGAAGATTTTGGAACTGTTATTATCTGGCACAAATCAGAAGTGAAGAAATCTTCTTGATTGCTTGAAGATATTTATGTGTAACTAAGTATCTTGAATATCTAAACAGCACATCCCTTTTCCCTGGACTAGCATGGGAGGAGTAATATAAGGGTGACCATATGCAAGGTTTCTATTTAAGAATAGGCTGTTCAGATCTTGAAAGGTAAGAGTTCTTCTCTCTTTTTTGGAAGCAAAAACAATCTTGAATAGTATTTACTCCTTGCTGGCGTAATGGGACACTTGGAAAGTTGCTTGTTTGAGCAGATTCTACACCCTTTTTCTAGCCTGACCTTTTAATGGAGTCAGAAATCTGGCTAGGGTCAAGAGGGGAGACAAGAGAGTAAAAATGGGATACAACAACCTTGTGATATTTTCTGCCTTTTCTGGTCCTCCCTACATACAAGAAGCCAATCTTGAACATGAAGGTCAAACATCACCCAACTGCCTTTCAAGACAAAGTACACAATGAGTCAGTAATACTATATGAACATGAGGCTGGGCAGAGCTGCCATAAAACCTCCAAGGACCACTTTCTCATGGCCAGTGACAGACAATATTGTGTTTCTTTTTTTTTTGCAAGCTATTATTTTATTATATTTAACACTAAGATGTAGCACACATACATTAATAGAAAAGAAAACAAACCATATTAACATTTTTTCACATACATTATTCATTATGAGTTTTCTTTCTTTATCACAACTGTCTTACAGTCCAAAATTACATGAATTACTATATAATTTGCTTCTTCCCTTTTTAAAGACCCCTTTTCTGGTTATTTTATCTCTTTTACAATATTCAATACTTCAAATACACTTGGCTTAGATTTCGATAGATATTTCCTAGTGATTACTTTTTAGCCACGAACAGAATTAAAGGTAATAAGGCCTTACTGGGTCGAGGCAATAAAGATTCTGTGTCCCAGCTCAGAAGAATCATTTCCATAGTTACAGCCATTTGCTTCCCCAATATTTCTGATAGATTACTCTGTAGAGAATTTTTTTAACTCTAGCAACTCATTACACTCCCAAAAAACATGTACCTAGATAAATGTTTATTCCCCATCAAACTTCCAACATTTGCTATCTATATATGGAAATTTGTTTTAAGCCTGCTTGGGGTATAAAATTACCTATGCAAACACTTTCTAAGCAAAAATGTTAAACTTTCTGGACTTTGTTGCATACTTAGGAGCCATACATATGTCCTCCCATTGTTCCCTTATAAACTGTTTTTCATCCTCTCTTCTCAATCTTTTCTAAGCTCCTCTGATTGATTCTTATAGTTATGCAATATTTTGCAGGCCCTACTAATTAACCCCTTTTTAACAGCAGTTTCTGTTTTACATTCAAATACAACTCTACCAGAGCAGGTCTTTCACTTAGGATTCATCCATCCCTTTCTCTTTATCTATACTCTGATATCAATCCCTGATAAAGAAGGTAGTCTCCTACCTGCATTCCAAACTTTTTTCTGGCCTCATCACACTCTATTACCTTTCCCTCTCTAGTTATTTACTCCCAATACCTTGGTTCATTTGTCACTTTTAGCCAGTAAATTCCTACCTACTCTTGCCCATTTGCTGTACCCCTACTTAAAGTCATTCCTATTGATAAAATCTCCTTTCTCCATTCTTGTGTTAGAATAGTGTCTGAAACTTTATGAATATAATATTCTGTATGCTGGTTATTATTCTCCTAGAGGATCTGCATCCAAAATGTATTTCTTTCATTTACTTTTTCCCACATATCTTTAGCTGCCACAACAGAAACCTTGTTAGTCCATACTTCTAAATACTTCACATTATCATGTTCCTATAAATATGGGAAATGCTGAACCAAGTCATGAGTGGGTACATACATTATAGCTATAGCTTTTGTTTTATCTTCATTAACTTTATATCCCAAAAAGACTTGCAACCGTCTCAAAATGTCCAACACCACCAAGATGTCCTTTCCTAGATTTATCAAGTAGAAAATAATATCATCTGCAAATAAAGCCAATTTTTCTTGATTGCCATGTCAATTATCCTTGAATTTCTGAGTCCCTTATTTTCTTTGCCAGTGGCTCAAAATATGAAGCAAATAACAATAGGACAACCCTGCCTGGTTCCTCCATCCCAACACAACTTATCAGAGAGGAACGCTCCCACTTTAATTCTTGCCTTCGATCCTTCATATATATCCTCCTAATTAACATTATTTTATCAGGGGAATGAAATGGTTCCATCGTCATACTCATAAAATCTCAGCTTACTCTGTCAAATGCTTTCTCTGCATCAAGATCTACAAATGACAGTGGCAGTTTCTTAATACTGCTTCCCTCTTGATTGCAGTTGTTCTTTTAATGTTGTCAAATGTTTGCCTCCCCTCTCCAAAACTGCAATGATTCATATCTATGAATTTTAGCAACACCTTCGCAATTCTTTTGACTAGTAAGGACAAACACTTTATAATCATGGTTTCAAACTGAAATGGGTTTACAAAAGACTGGATCTGATGGGTCTTTCCCTCTTTGGGTAATACAGCCACCACATCTTTCTTCCAAGGAGTTGGTGCTCCCCCATTTTAACATACTATTAACTAAACTCTTCCAGAACTTTTTATAACAACTTTATTGAATTATCACTTAAGACATAGGTAAATATACATTTATATAAAAGAAAACAAGCCATATTAACATGTCCCCAGTTGCATACATTTTATGTCACATAAGTTGTTTTATATAACTGTCATCAATCCATCACATATATTGCTCAATTCCTGCATTCCCTTAAGCATCACTCCTCCTTCCAGAACATTATTCTGCATGTACCATTCCCACAATTTCCATTTATTTCTATATAATTTCCTTGTACCATGTTCTAAATATTCTAGTTTCTGTTAATTTATCTCTGTTACAATATTGACTACTTCAAATACAGGTGGTTTAGATTTTGATTTTCTAGTAACTGCTTTTTGGCAGCCACCAGAATTAAACTTAACAAGCAAAGTCTTACTATATATAAGTCAATTCAGATCTGTATCCTAGATCAAAAAATAATTTCCTTAGTTACACTCATTTGTTTGAACAGCAAACCTGGAAGAGTACTCTGTAGGGAATTTTTAAATTCTGGCAACTTATTACACTCCAAGAACATATGCTCCCAGGTACCTCTTTATTCTCCATTACACCTCCAACATTTGCCATCTACCTGACAAAATTAAAAACTCAGGCAATTACCATTTTCTTCCCTAAGTTCCAAACTTCCACAAAAATATCATCTATTCCTGAATACTTTCCTGCAGATTTATTACACATCACAGTTTTTATCTCATCTCCTCCAATCATAACTGTTAATCATTAAGCCTCGCCTGTAACCTTGGCATAATTAAGTCTTCCATACTTATTTCTATTTGTGCTTTTTCTTGCCCTCCACAGTCCTTTACTTTTTTACTGTATACACATTTTCAGAAATTTTCTAAAATATCTCTGATACATCTACAAGATCTTTGGTTATTTTTCTTGTAATAGGCTCCCAAAGTTTGGCAACAATCTTTTCTACTGTGCCAAATGTTTTTGTGCTACAGTTATCAAAGCACAATTGTTTAAAAGCAGTCTTTCTAAACTCATGCATATTATCCAGATATTCCTTTATTTTCTCTGTAGCACTCTGCAGTTGTGCCTCCTCTTGTTCTGTCAGACTCCCCTTTTTCTACAATACTTTAGCCTTTATCAGGCCCTCTAAATAATTCCTTCTGCTTCTTAACCATATCTCTCTCTTTTATTTCTACCCCATTTTAAACTAGATTTTAATTTTATCCCTCTCACTACTAACTATTCCTACTGAAGAAATTTCTATCTCCCCTAATAACTTTCAAATAATTGCCACTACCCATTCCTAAAAATTTAAATTCATCTTTTCTTAACAGATAAGTGGGAAAGTGACAGTGTCTCATTTTTATTTCATTACTCAGCATTTTTACTGGTGCATGATCTGATTGTGTGTGTCTGTGTGTGTGTTTTGTCTCTCAAGCATTTTCCTTTGAGAAATTAAAAAAGGTTTCACTGGCAAAGTCTCTCTATGAGCTTTATTATCAGAGGAATAAGGAGCAGACTCTCTTTCTGTTTTCTGACTCACTTTTTGTGGAAGAAACTTTTTATTTCCTCTTAGCCTGTTCTGCATCAAAAAATGTCTATGATCCTTCAGGAAAAAAAAATACTTTGAAGACAGCTGGATACAGCAACTTGAATCTTACAACTGCCACTCAACATTTGGTGATTGCTGAAATAAACTGTCTTCTCCATGGTGTACAGTAAATAATCACTTTCCAGAAACACTCTGCTCTCTCCAGTTTTTAATATTTTCCCTTCTGCCACAGCTTTTATCACGATCAAATATTTCTACTTGCATGATTTTATCTTGACTAATAGAGGACTTGGCTGTTTTCTCATGGCCAAGTTTAGTGCCAATCCAGTTGCTTATCTGCATTTGCATAAAATTAATACGGTCTCTTCCTCCCAGGTCTGGTACAGCAGAAAATCTCACTTTTTCTCTGCGTGCTTTGTCTTCTAACTCTTAACTATTTTTGAAACAGTTTTTCTTGAGCAGTCATGCTTAGCCAGTCTTTTCTTCATTTCATCCTCTGCTTTTTTGCAATTTTATCAGTTCATCTGAACAGCTAGTTAAAGCTTCATCTATCTTTTTTCAGCCTTTTGTTATTTGAGTTGATATACGCCTTCAATGTTTCATTTATTTTCATCAAGTCTGAGTACATTTGATTTTTTTCCTCTAAATTACTGGAAGACATCTCTTGACCCAAAGCTGAAGCTTGAACTGCTTTTTGCTGAAAAGCTGCAGGATACTTCCAGACAGTGTTTTCTCTTAGGCTTTTCTCCAAATGTTTTCTTTGTTGGCATCCAGGCAGTGTACTTACTAGTTAGTAACTTAATTTTACCCAAATAACAGTTTCAATGGCACTCCTTTTTCTCAGTTTCTGTTTTCACATGGGAGAACTGAAATTTAGCTGTTGATCAGTGTGTAGATATCTTTGAAGTCCAAGACAGATGATATTGTTGGGATCCAGCCATCTGTTGCTATTTGGATTGGGAGTTAAATTAGAACTATGTCTGGTGGTAACTCTTCGGCATTCTGGCAAACAAAGGATGTACATGGTTACTCTCAGTCTTAAGAGATTATCCTTGTCTTTTATTCCTTAGATATTTATCTGGTGTCAAACTAAACAGCAGACAACCATTGAAAGATGAGTCTAAAAAACTGTATTTTGTGTTCTTGCTAAAGATGATGATAAGGTGTGAGCCAAGAGTATTGGTGAATCGCAGTGTCAGTGAAAGTATTGCAACAGCTAGCACACAAGGCTGTGATTCTGTAAGATCATAAGGCTGTGAGTTCTATTCCCACTCCATGTAATTGGAATGCTTACACTGAAGTGTTGCATGGGGGGATGGTACTGCACTATTCAGTGTGTCATCCTACATAAGGGACATTAAACTAAGGTCCCATCTGCCTGAGTTGGTGGTAGCTCAAGTGGATGCAATTGAAAAAGGAGCTTAAAAAGTGGCCATTTGTGGTGATGCCAGGTGGTCCCAAATCCACAGAAGTAAGCATATATCACTGAGAAACAAACTTAGGACTCAAATTTGTAAATCACCACTGCCAGGAAGTCATAGTCTGTGACTAGCACTGCATGAAATCCTCTGCCAGTCAGAGGGCTAGAAAGCTTCAACCATAACCTGAGGGTTAAAAAACAGAGCACAAATTTTCACAGAACTATCAAACTTAAGCTGGACAGATTCCACAACTTTAATAAAAGAACGTGAACATTTCTCTGGCTCAGCCATATTGACCACAGATTTAGAGACAATCCTACAACTTTTGCTGTTCTTCAAATCAAAACTGAGAGACTTATGCTTCTTGTTATGCTTTTTTTAGATGTAGACAAAACTGGGGAAGTAAAGGATTAGTCAGGTGGAGAACTGTATACATGGTTTCAGGAATATGTAGTCTCTTCAAATTACTAAAGTCTTGACAGATTCTGAATGATTTTATATTAATCATAGCACCCAAGGAAAAGAAATGCAGTGAGGCTGGAGTGGACTAACTTGTAACATTAATAGAACATGATGGAAAGACAGATATTTCTCCCAGAACCACCACTTCTCAGGAATAGAAGTCCTATTTATGTAAAACAGAGCTCCTCACTGACCCTGTTCAAATGCAACCTAGATAATTGGATGAGAGACCAAAAATTTGTCCCTGGAGTGGCACCCATGTTCCTGATGGACAGGGGTAGCTGTTGTTGATCACAGACCCACTCTGTTCATAAATATGTCCTGCAAACTACCCAAGAAGAACAAATGAGGATACTTGGGATTAACATATCTAGGCTTGTAAAGGGTCTAGGACCACTAGCCTAGTAACCTCCTATGAACCTATGAAACAGTGTTGGTCTATGAAGTCCTGGAGAGGGACCTATTTGCATACTATTTCAATACCCAACTCCTGAAGTTTTGAGCAAGAACCTCTGTCCCAGGTATAAGACCTTAGACATAGAGCCTGCTTTATGCAGTCACTTCTTTTACTTTCAATGAAAGAGTTCTTGTAAAGGCAAAAAAGAAAAAAAAATCAAACTAACTGCTGGTTCTTTTCTGTCCAGTAAAACTTTAGCTCTTTCTTTTGTTTGGAAATGCATCATGACCACTATGTTTGTTATTAAGAGATTACCTGCTTCTAAAGCAAGAAAGGGGAGGTCATACATCCTTCCCTTCACAGTCTTCATTTAACAATTTACCTACTGGGAATTATTCTTCTTGGATGTGGGCTGCTCTTTCCTGGGAGTAGACATCTTCATAATAGATATTGTTATATAAGTGCCAGCACTATGTGAGCAAGATCTTGTACATTCATAGCCATGGGTGCAGCTGATGACTAGCTGCAATGATGTTCCCCCCATCCCTGCAGATGACCCAGAGAAGACACTGTATGATCCAGTGTGTCATTCATTCTACCCAATGAATGCAACAAATGTGACATGCATTCTCATAGGTTAGATTGCACACCCTGGATCACCCTATCTCTGCCCTGGCTGTGGTGGCATTAGCCTGTGCCTCCATGATGGTCCTGCACATACACTGGGTGGTAACTAGTGGCACACCTACCTCAGAGGGAGAGCAGTAACCATACTGCTGGTGAGCCCCATTACCAACCTACGTCTGTGTGGACTTACCTGCCCATGAGTGCAAACATCTCTGTACTGAGGGTCACCACATTTCTCTGATCTATAGTGTCCCCCTCAACCTGTCTACTCTCAGATGGTTCTGATTCCTAGGTATCCCAGGGCATACAGATTGTGTCCATACCTTCAGTAGAGGATGCAAGGATTATACTCACTATTTCCAACGCATACTCTGCTCCCCCTCTGAGTGTGCCAACCTTCTCTTATCTATCCAGATTTTCATAGAATATCCAGATTTTTATCTCATACTTTTGGTCTGCTCCTCATAAAATCTGTGGTTTTCTGGCAAATCACTGAATTTGAAAGTCAGTAAATAATGACAGATATTGGAGTTTCAGACTTCATATTTTCAGAACATGTATTCTAACACAAACCCTGTTATTGTAGCAACTTTCTAAATTGATAAGAGCAGTAATTAAAATATGTCCCTGATTTTGGGCCTTTGTTCCCCCATTACGTTCGGCTTTGCCTAGATTTCTCATGCTTATGGTGTCAGCTCATCTCCACTATCATTATCAGAGATTCTAGATCTTCCAACATCAGATGGGGCCATTTCCACAGTGCTGATGCTGGATAAAGAATCACCTGTGAATACACCAAAACAAAAAATATCCAGTGTAAGTATAATCCAGCACCACAACTACACGCAAAACTGATATCAACACAACTATAAAAATATAACAATTAATACCCATGGCCATACATTGTGTAGATGGACATGGAACTAGGATCCCCAATGTAATAACATATCATACATTAGACAGATATTATAAAATTTACTGTAACTAAGAGGTAAGGATGAATCACAGCTACTGATAATATGATAGAGGAGTACATACCTGCAGTATCTGCAGTTGAAAATCTCTGGGGCCTGTCCAGCTTTGCCCCAACATCCAGCACCACACTGTGACACTCTGTGGAGGTAGTACTGCTTGTGAGTGAGGCCAGGGACTCCTCTGTCTCCTTAAGGAGTGGTTTGGTTGATGGTCCACCACCTGCTGCCCACTGTTCCCATGCTAAGGCATCTGCTAGGAGGATGACAGCATGGATCATATCTGTTACCCTGCAGTGGACTATATTGGAAATGGAATCCTTACTATTCACAGCATTAACATTAGTGACAACTTCATCCCAGACACAGTCATGAAAGGGCTGGTCAGCAGAGTGGACTTCAAAGAGCCATCTACCATGGAGACAGAGGACCTCTAGTACCCTCTCATTCTCAGCAACTGTAAATTTGAGTTTGCTGGTATCCATGGAAGCACTAGCAGATGTACTATATTTCTTCTGGGCCTGCTTTTTAGGCACTGTTCTGTTGGTATGGAAAAAAGTGGAATTAGCAGCCTTGTTCTTGCAAGGGCCTTACAAATCCTTACACTACTAATTTCCAACTAGGCCACCTATTATTCTTTAGTTGCACCTGTCAGCAAGATCTCTGTTTCCACAAACAATTTTAAATAAATATCAAGCATGTACATGTCCTGAGCACATATCTCCCCACAAAACAAGCACAGAAGTACAACTTAACAAGAACACATGACCCTTACAATAGCAGTGTTACAATGGTCGTGGTTAATGACATATATCCAAGGCACACAAAACTACAACAATACAGTAAACTCTCAATTAACCAGAACTCAATCAACCAGAAAAAAAAATCTAAGACATACAGTACAATTTTCATGTGTTGCACTTTGTTTTTCCCTCGCATAAACATACCTTAAGTTTTTAGAGTTTTAAAAAGGAAGATAGGAATAGACTCCCTCTCTCCCCAACCGTAAGAATGAGTCAAGCCAAACAAAAAGTATAGGGTACAGTATTAGTCAGGCCTATTTTTAATAATAACTCTCAAGCAACCAGAAACTAGAGTTATCCAGCATCTACCAATCCCCATGGGTGCCGGTTAACTGAGTTTACTGTACTGAACAGTACAACACTTGCTCATGGATGAGTCTCCAATCTTCTTTAACAATCCTGAAGACTACTACACTGACAACACTTAAAATGTAGCTCTTAAGACAATTTTGGCCAACACATTTAAATTTAGAAGTACTAACAAACTGACCTGCTTTCTAAGCCATACATTAAAGACTAGACAAACTCTACCCTTGGACAAAAAAGTACATATAGGAAAAGTTTGAATTAGTTATAATAAGCAGATATTTCACTCAGAAAGAAAAGTTTCAGCAGTAGGTGGTCACAGGAATGTAAACTGAGCAAATCAGAAGATTTATAAAAAGTAACACAAGTTACATAAGCAGATATAATTTCATATGTTTTTACTAGGCTAACAAACACAAAGGCCTTTTTAAGCCTAACCATGCATCCCAAATCTCTGACAAGTTCTGGTACCCTTGATAAGTGAAAGCAGGGCCTTGGGAGATGAAACATTTACAAGCAAGGGCCTGGGAGATGAACTATTTATAGGTTGCCTGTATCCATTAGAGACATAGATAGATGCCATGCCCGGAATGAATTTCCTGTTCCCATCCAATTGTCCAATTTACATTTGAATTGGTTTAGGGAGGAACTCTGCTTCACATGGATGGGGAGCCTGTTCCAGAGACTGGGTAGTCTCTGGGATATGTACCTGTTTTTTCAGCAAGTCCTATTTTTAGAATGGGTAATTCTGGTGCTGTTTGTTTTGTGGATACGCAGGAGCTTCATCAGAGTGGGATCTGACAATGCCTTGTATGCCAGGCATAGATCTTCCCTTAACAACCTGCAGGAGACCGAATACAGGGATATGGCCTTGAGGTGGTTTACATAGAACATTTTACTTGTGCCCTGTATTCTTTTACTGAGAAACCTCTGTGGACATTTTTGCTGGATATGCCTAGTTAAGTACATACCAAAGGGGGTAATGTACTTGATTGTTCCACTCTATTTGGCATTCATCAGACCTATGACATCCTTAGACCTAGATGCCATACCTTTGTTTATAAGTTGTGCAACACAGAATGATTTCCCACTACTATAGACACATGATGGTCAAAAAAGAAGTTATGTACTCACCATAACATTCCATCTGAGTAGTTGCATTTCATTTGTCTTCAACCTGTGGGAATACAGATCCATATAGGATCTGATCAGGCAAAAATTACTAGCTTCAGCTCCGAGCTCCAGCCTCCTCCCCTTACCCATAATACACCTCTACTGCCTTTCATCCCCAGATCGAGTTTGCAGAACTTATACTTAGAACATAACTGATATCATACTTGTGACCTATACTACAGCCCATAGGCTGAACATGCGCCAAGGTCCGGGGGAAGGAGGGTGGGACGGTTGAAGACAAATGAAGTACAGCTACTCAGATGGAATGTTATGGTGAGTACATAACTTCTTTATCTGAAGTAGTTTACTTCATTTGGTCATCAACCTGTGGGACAGAGTCCCCAGCTACTAAACTCCTGGGAGGCCCTCATGGAAGGATATTCCGGAGCACTGCGGAGCCAAAGGATGCTCTCCTTCTAGATGTCAAATCCAATTTTTGTAATGGGAAATAAATGTATGAGATGAGGACCAAGTAGCTGCAGAGCAAATATTACCTAAAGACACCCTAGACCAGAAAGCTGCAGACATAGCCATGGACCTATTGGAATGAGCTTTAACCTGACCTGGAGAAGACATGCCTTTGCCCTTACAGACCTGCAGGATGCATGAAGAAATCCACCTAGCTCTAGTGACCTTGGAAATAGGTTTGCCCAAAAAGGGTCTATATAACGAAACAAACGATCAGATTTACGAACATTTTTTGTCCTGTGTAAGTAGAATCATAACTGTCTATGAACATCCAGTATGTGTAGTTTGTAGTCCATCCTGTTAGTAAAATTGGGAAAGAACACAATCAAATTTATAGTCTGATTGATACTGACTGGTGATGCCACCTTAGGAAGAAAAGATGGATTGGTTCGAAGGGAAACTATTTTTATGAAAAATCATGTACGAGAATTTTATGGACAAGGCCTGTAGTTCTGAAACCCTTCTAGCAGAGGTAATCGCCACCAAAAAAGCTGTTTTCCATGATAGAAATTTTAGATCTGCAGTTGCGGCAGGTTCAAAAGGCGGAGTGACCAGAGCTTGGAGAACCATAGAAAGGTCCCATGGGGGGACAGGATCTTTGACCGGGGGGCGTAGCAAAAAAGTGCCTTTAATAAAGGCTTTACACAGTCTAGAAGATGCCAAGGATGCAGAGTTCTCACACACATGAAAATGAGAAATGGCAGCCAACTGAACTTTGACAGTAGAAGAACTAGCTCCATGCTGGAAAATATCAGCTAGAAAATCAAGAATGGTGGAAATAGGAGCCGTAAAAGGATCTAAACTCCTCTGAGAGGCCCAGAAAGAAAAAAGTTTCCATTTGCTGCGATAAACTTTTCTGGTAGAAGACTTATGAGCAGCTACCAAAATAGACTTAACCGAGGAGGAAAGTCCGGGAGTCCTAGCAATCACGGGAACTGGAGCAGCCAAGCCGTGAGCTTCAGGCTGTCCAGACTCAGATGAGGCACCCCCGATGGGTGTGAAATCAGATCCTGAATGGGTTCTAGGATCCAAGATGGAGCCAGAAGGTGAGACCAAAGGAAGGGAAACCATACCTGGCAAGGCCTGAATGGGGCAGTGAAGATCACCTTGCTCCCCAGTTGACAAGCTTTCTGCAGAAACCTTGGAATGAGAGAAACTGGCGGGTAAGCATACAGAAGACCAGGAGGCCAAGCATGAACTAGAGCATCTCTGGGGGACTCCCTCAGTGGGAAGTTCAGAGCGAAAAACCAGCTGCACTTCATGTTGGAAGGAGATGCGAAGAGATCGCAGCAAGGTTGATCCCACTCACTGAAGATCTGTTCCACTACTGATGGATTCAGAGACCACTCATAAGGCATCAGAATGGTCTGACTTAGCCTGTCCACTAGAATGTTGGACCATCCTGGAATGTGCGTTGCAATGAGAAAGAGACCGGTGGAGATCGCCCATTCACATACTCTCATGGCCTCGCAACAACGGGGATAAGATCTGGTCCCTCCCTGTTTGTTGATATACCGGACTACTGACACATTGTCTGATTGAATGGCAATCGTCCCCAGAGGAAGAAAGGCATGAAGGGCCTTCAACACTAGGAGGACTGCCCTCATGTTTACAACACTGATATGCAAGCTGGTCTCTAAGGGGGACAACAGGCCTTGGACTGTCCTGCCCGAACAATGCCCCCCTCCCAGAGTTGGGTGGCATCCATGGTCACTGTGGTTTGGGCTGGGGCTGGAATAAAGGATCTTCCCTCCAAAATGTCTGGAGAGCTCATCCATCATATGAGGGATGACCAACACACTTGACTCAGGTGGATAGGATTGGTTAGTAGTAAATCCAACAGAGACCACTCAACTGCTAGAGTCCACTGAAGAATCCGCATGTGTATCCGAGCACCTGGAAGGAAAGTTATGGTTGCCGCCATCAAGCCTAAGGCCCTCAACACTGGTTCCGCTGTCAGGAGGTGAGAATGGTAAATTAAGGAGACATGCATCCTGAGGTTCTGAATGCTCTCCAAGGTCAGGAACACTTTGCACTGCAGTGTGTCTATCCTGGCACTAATGCAATCTATCACCTGTACAGGATCTAGTAGAGACTTGACTGTGCTAATGGTGATACCCAAACTCAGGGCAAGTGTCAGAAGGTAATCCCTGATTTGGGAAAGTAGACACCTGGTGGGAGCAGTGAAGAGCGAATTGTCCAGGTACAGATAGACCTGAATCCCTTAAAGCCTCAGGTGAGCCGCTACAACCACCATCACTTTTGTAAGCACCCTGGGGGCTGTGTTGAGACTAAAGGGTAGGGCTCAAAATTGATAATGATTGGCCCCTATCTGGAAGAGGAGGAACCTCCTAGAGCTTCTGTGCATTTTTATGTAATAGTAAGCATCCTGGAGATCTAATGAGTACATCCAGTCACACTCTTGCAGGTACGGCATGATGGACTGTAGTGCGACCATCCAGAACTTTTCTTTGGCAACAGATGGGTTCAGGGTAGAGAGGTCCAGGATGGGCCTTATGTCCCCCATTTTCTTTGGCACCAAAAAGAACCTGGAGTAGAAGCCTGACCCAGACTGATCTGGGGGGATGGTTTTGATGGCTCGTTTTCCTAGCAGCTTGGAAATTTCCTGTGTTGCTTCCTCCGTTTGCATGGGTGGTATGTCCTGGAGGTGTTTGGGAGGTATGGGGAACCCACAAAAGGGATAGAATATCCTCCAGATATGATTTGAAGCACCCAGCGGTCCATTGCTATGAACTCCCATGCTGCTGGGTGCAAGGACAATCATCCCCCGACTGCCTCCAGAGTAGAGCAGCCAGGCAATCCCTCAGGGTTGCTGCCCGGGTCTGTCCAAGAATGGTTCTTGAGACCCAAAGTTTCATGGACCCCCTCAGCCTCTGGGCCGGGGTCCACTCTGTCCCCCTCTTCCTCTAGGGGAAGAAGAGCCCTGAGTGTCCCAGGAATACTGAGACTTCCGGAACCACATCTTCTTTTACATTCTCTGGTTCCGGAAAAATTACCTTTGAGAGTCAGAGAAGAGGATCCCAACAGTAGACAGTGTCTTCCTGTTCTTCTCACTCTGGACTAGTGTCTCCTTGACAGTCTTACCAAAAAGAGTCAAGACATCATAAGAGGCATTATCAAAGGACGCCTTAAAGGGTTCGATGAATTGGCACAACCTGAGCCAGGCGTTACACCTCATGGACATGCTGGACCCAGCCAACTTAGCAGCTCCTTCCATAACATGGGAGAGGACTCACATGGACATATTTGGTAATGCTCTCAGAGTGGCCATTTTCATGGAGAACAAAGCCTTGTCCTCCTGCGACATGGACTTGGGTGGAGACTTCTCCAGCTCCTTCACTAGGTCACGTTGGAGTCTCGTGACATGGGCCAAGAAGTTCAGCGCCCTTATTGAAAAGGTAGCTGAAGCATACATCTGCTTCCCTAGGCGGCCCATCATCCGTGACTCTCGGTCAGGAGGGTGGACCAAGGAACTTTCCTGAGATAGTTCATTCTTTGTGGCTGCTGCTACCACCATGGCATCAACTGGGGAGCCCTTGTTCCAGGAAGGCCTGTCAATAGGGGGACTCAGAACCTTATCAGGGCATTTGGGGATCAGCTCCATGGTATCTGGTTCCTTCCAAGCCCATGAGGGATGGGACACCCAAGACGTAGACGGGCCCATGCCGAAAGCCTCCAGAAACACAGACTCATCAGAGGAGGGCTTGGGGGCAGACCAACCTCCTCACTGGCGCAGGATCTCCATGATGTCTCCAAAGGAGACATCATCGGGAGGTGATCTTGGGGAGCCCTCCTCATCATCTAAATCTGTGTCCTTGGTTAGGGACTCGGGGGAGTCCAAGTGCCTCCTCTTGCATTTATGCTTGTGAAGCACTTCTACCATGGGGTTCTCCAGGGAGTGCTTGCAAGCCATCTGTTCCTCTGGGGGAACTGTCTGGGGCTCTTCAGGCACAGGCTGTCCCTCTGGTAAGACAATGGGGACCATAGACAGAGCAGAAGGGGTCTGGGTGGAGTCCAAGGGGGCAGTCAGGGGCTTCAATCCGATGGAGAGGACCATACTGAATGCCAAAGGAGAGCGGACCTCCTGGGAAGCAAACAAGGAGGCTGGTGTCCCTGGATCTGATGCAAGAATCCCTCAGATCCAACACCCTGGCTCCATCTCCATGAGCAGCTTGGAACCAAACTGGTCAGATCAGAGATGCTCTAGGCAGCTGTCGGCATCGAGGACACAAAGACCATTGGCACCCACCCCCTGTCCAAAGCCAACTTCGGATCCGAGAATTCCGAAGCCAAAGGTCAGATCAGGAAGGAGAAATGGGCTGAAAAAAGGGAAGCGAGTTCTCCCCTCCTGAGGGAGGAGGCTGGCAAGACCCCCATCTGGATCTGTGTATGGATAAAGCACCTCATCATCTTATCCAGATCCATGTCCGATAAAGAATAGGTTGACTGAGACGAGGCTACGGACTCCGACCTGGACGGTCAGGGAACTGAGGCCTAGGAGACTGAATGTGCCTTCTCCGGCTCTGGGGAGAACCTTGGAGACTGGATCAGAGGGGAGTCATGGGTCCGTGCAGACTTGCTCAGGGATGAGAGGTCATGGGACCTCTTCCTCTTTTCCTTCATCTTGGACTCTCTCTCCCGCTCTCTACCTCTCCTCTGCTACCACAGGTTTAGATGCAGGAGTTTGAGTCACAGCCTAGGAGGGAGTGGGCACCAGAAGGAGAGAAGTAGAAGAGGCAGCCACAGCAGCTGCTGTGACTGAAGCCAAGGTTGAGGAAGGAGGATCAGTGGCAGGAAGACCTTTGAGGGCCAACTTGGCCTTTCTATCCTTCAAAGCTCGGGGATTGAACCCTGGACAAATGGAGCACTCCACATTAAGGTGGGCCACACCTAAGCACAACACACACAGAGTGTGGCCACTCACTGGGGAGAACTTATGGCCACACTCTGTGCAGCGCTTAAAGATAAGCTTTTCAGCCATACTATCAAACAAGAAGCCTTAAAAAAGAGACAGACCAAAAACTTTCTTTCTTTAGACTAATAACACACCCACTCACCACACTAGACTGACTATGAGGGGGAGAGGGGCACCACAGACAAACTACTCTAAACTAACTGTAACTACAAGCCTACACTCAATGCCAAAGTGATGGGAGGGGAGAAAGGGTACCTATACTGACCTGAAACAGCTAAAAGTAACAGAAAATTTAGAAAAACTTACAATCAGAATCACCCTGCTAGCTGGAGCTCTAGAGATGCAATGTTTTACAAATCATGGCAAATGAGATCTGGGGATGGAAGGCAGTGGAAGTGTATTATGGGTAAGGGGAGGAGTCTGAAGCTCCAAGCTGATGCTAGTAATTTTTGCCGGCTCGAATATGATACAGATCTGTATTCCCACAGGTTGATGACCAAATGAAGTAAACTACTTCAGATGCTTAGATTACTGTCTATGTGTGTCCCTAACTCCCTGACTACTGGGGTTATCTCTAAGGGGTGTGTTGTCAATATGATAGTTACCAAGGGTGAATGACTGGCCGAAGGATACTGTTACGCATTTCTTGGCATTCAGTTTTCTTCCATGTCTCTAACACCAGTTGTTTGTCTATGTCAGCCCTTTCTGGAGAAAATTTGTGTTGGTGTGGGACTCAATAACAGCTCCTAATTTGCAATCATCTGCAAATTTAGTCAGCCAGAGACCACTGACATTGGCCTTGACTTCAGAGAAGTAAATGCCAAAATGGAGTGGTCCTAGGATTGGTCTCTGAGGGACTACATTTGTGAATGGCCTCTTTGTAAAGGTGGACCCCCGAATTCTAACTTCCTAGGTCCTGGCTGTGAGCCAGTTGGCTTTCTACCGACTGACATACAGGTTTGTACCTAACTTCTTGAGTTTGTCAACAATGCCTGAGTGGGGTACTGAGTGAAAGGCCTTGTCCAGTTCAAGACAGACAGTGTGAACCATTTTCCCTTCATTCATTGCTTTGGTGACCTTCTCAAAGAAGTCCACCAGGTTGAGTAGGCACGACCTGCCCTTGATGAAACCAAACTGGGTTGGGTCCAGTGTCTGGACATTTACTATATCATTATTGATCATTTACATGATAATTCTTTCCATTGATTTGCATATAAGACTAGTGAGACTTATGGGTCTGAAGTTAGTCCACCTTTGTGCAGAGGGATGACTGTTGCTGTTCTCCATTCATGAGGCATGAAGCCTGTTTGTAGGCTACAGTTAAATAGCAATTCCAGACAGCCTAATACATCATGTTTCATGTTATTTAGAAGGCATCCTGGAATATTGTCTGGGCCCATTGATGTAGTGTTCTTGGCTTTTTTGAGAGCATTAAGGACCTGTTTTCTAGTGACAGCAGGGGAAGTTATATTAATGGCATTTCCTGAGGGAAGGTTGAGTGTGAGAGAGGGGTAAATTTGGATATCAATTTGTTGGTCAGTAGGTTTGCTATATCCTCTAGCTCCAGGTGGCTGCCTGGAGGTATAGGTGGCTCAATTTACAATGAGTTCTGTACACAATTGTGTATTGCTTTTGAGTTACAGACATAGCTAAAGAACACCTTGGGGTTGTTCTTGGCCTGGGAGGACAATTTATTTCACATGGCTTTGGTAAACTATTTGTCCTCTGAGTTGTTTCTTTAGTTTGATGAGTGCTGCACCTCCTAATTTTTGCCATGATTTTCTTCCTTCTGTTATACAGCCTATTGATTTTGTGATTCCAAAAAGGTGGCTTGTTTTCTGAGTTAGTTCTATACCTCTTCCTGGTGGGTACAGTTGCCTCTATGCAGCTATTAAAATGCTTGTATAGGATTTCTGTGAACAGTTCAGCATAGGCAGCAGTGTTCTCAGAGTTTATGGGGGGCTTAAAATTTCTTAGTCGGAAAACGTTTATGCATTAGAAGATCAAAGAACTGAAACAGGATAGCAAAGTTCTTTTTTTCTTCAAAGTTTCTCCTCGCACTTATATATTGTAAAAACTTCCCTCTGGGTGTGATGATTATGCTAATTATGGCTCAACTCATTATGGTTTCCAAAACACTCAATTTGTGTGATGAGTACACCTAGGAACATCGTGTAGATTTCTGGGTCCCTGTGACCAGCACAGTGCACACAGATTAGGAATGAGAAAATCAACATCTCATACTTAACCATGTGAAGATGGAATCAGTGTACAGCATGTATTCTTAATAGACAGGATGGAGGACTGCCGTGTTTCAAACCTTAAGGTGCCACTTTAACTATAATAATATAGTACCTGTTAGAGATTAAGAATATAAGGTTGAAATTCTGTTGTAAATATGCTGAAAGATAAAGCATAGAATAAAAAATGTGCTTAAATATATGTATAGAGTTTAGCAATGTAAAATGGGCATTCATACTATATGTATAAAAGTCAGGCTTCTCTTCACAGCATCAGAAAAAGCCTAACAAAGCAATATTGGAAAGCAAGTATCACATGCTTTTCTCATGTTTAGAGAACAAATATCTAAACTCAGCAATACGTGATGTTTTTTTTTTCAATAGGAACAGAACAGATGTTTCCTTTCATACTTCTGTTCTTCTGATTGCGTGCATTTGTGCATTTTCACATCAATAGAAAAGTCTAAAAACAGATATTATGTGACTTCCCACAGAAGGCCAAAAATGATACCAAGAGGAAATAAAATCTATGTGCGTGACTAGCACTCTATATAACAATTGTAGTAGTTCAGTTATGTGAGAGAGGGACAGACAGAGGTATTTTGTAGAAGTCATCATTCAAATCTGTAATGAAGGAAAACTTTGTAAATATATGCTACAATCTGACAGAAAGAGTACGTGTTGTTTGTTATAAAAATAAGTTATCTGAAGCTGTGCTTATAGCTGCAAAATATATTTCTTTATCAGTGTGCAATTTGAAAGGTTTGGCGCTTTAAACAGACTACAGATGGAGTCATGCAAAGCTCTGCGTCTCTGATTCAGCAGTAAACAGCACAGCAAGACTGTGTCTTAAGAAGACTTTGGATCCAGCACAGCATAGAAGCGTGCAAATTAAAATAAATTTTTCAATGGTGACCCTAGTGAACGTACCTAGCCTGTATCCAAAAACAGGGGGAGTGAGTGGGTAATGCCTTGTATAAGGTCAATCCTGTAAAAGCACAGTAACTAACGTTTATGTAAAGTACTTCAGATTTCTACAGTTTTCTACAGTTTGCAGCAATAATACAGTTTATTAGATGTCTAAATCCAGAGTGAGACTGTAGTGCAGGAAGGTGAGCAGTGCCATAAATTCTCCCAAAAAGGTACAATACAAAGTTGTAAGACTGAAACTGCCAGTTTTGCTGTACCAACTTCACAAGTGACTACAGAGACTTTTCAGCCATCTACAGTAAAGCAGCCTGGCCATCTGCATCTCTGTTGACTGGTAAGAAAATGTTTCTGTGTTACATACAGTAGGAATGCCATAGAGGTAATAATAATAACAGAATAAAATGTATATACAGCATATTAGCAAATGTAAAACCTTATTAGGGCAAGTTAATAGTAAAGCATTATGCAAATGGATTACAATATTTGACTGGTATCTGAAACAAAATCATGTGTGGTGTAAAAAATGTTTATTGTGTGTACAATATCATAAACACACAGTTCATGCCACTATTCAAAGGTTAGACTGTACAGGCAAAATTTTAATGGTAAAGAACCAAGAAAAGTTAATATGCTGACATTATATTCAAATGTTAGATAGTTATGTTCTATCACCAGATGTAAAAGGTTTATTTCCGAATTGCAACAACTGTCAAATCAGTTACTGATAGAACCTCTAGTACATTTTGTTACAAAATAATGTAATAAATTTCTAAAAGACAGACACAATGAGTTCAGGAAGCTTAGACAAGTTATACATATATCTTTTCAAAAGTGCATAGGAGATTCAGCAGAACAGGTTACTGAACAATATCAGAAAAACCATGCCACATTACAGGAAACTCTTCAACAGCAGTTGCAGGATAAAGAAAATAAATTAGCTAAATGAAAGAGATTGACTTCCTCCATATAACAGCTGAGCTTAAAAAGAACAGGAAACTACAGCTGATTTGTACAAAAGAAATATATTTTATAATATGTTTGTGTTTTGAAAATGGTTAAACATACATGGTAGAATGGCAGAATCTGGATAAATCATTCTCAAATGTTTAGAACTTCCATTCAGTTAAAGCAAGACATTTATCAGTACTACAGTAAAGTAGAGCATATGACTGCCATTCTTAGCATAGTCAAAAGGTAAACAAAACTGTTCTAGTGTATAAAAATTAAATAAAAATAGTTACACGAAACAGTTATAGTACATAAAATAAAATACAAATAGTTAATAAGAGTAAAGATTTAAAGTCACAAGACTGACAAACGTATTTTCTTTTCATCTAAAATACATCTGTTACAATGCACAATAATAAAAGGCAGACAACAGCAAATATAAATAATGTAAATATAAACATGTGTTAGTTAAGCTAATATCTATTTTGTTTTTTTACAATTGTTTTTATAATTGTATAGTAACACCACACCAAATAGTTAAAGTTCTAAATTTTAAAAAGAAATAAAATCACAAATGGTATTAGTCAAACAGTTTTTGTAAAATTAATGGCAGGACAGTTAAATAAAAAATACTGAAATCCATGTAAGCTAATTGTAAAATCATGTCTACTTATGTAGTATACATGCATAGTTATGCAAATCACAAATATGTATTATATTTCTAAATGTTTTACAAATGTAAGTGTATTAACAAATGATTTAAAGAAAAATGCTAAAAGGTTAACTATAGTTTACAGAGTTTAAAATGTGAGCTCAGACCTTCCCAGGCTGGATAAATAGTTACAGGAAATGTTGGAAAGATAAGATAAACAACAAGACTGATTGCCAGACAAGTAGCTTGAGTTTTTCTAAAGCATCACTGTTATTAAAATATAATTGTTAAAATGTTTACAGGCAACACTATTTGGCAATTGTAATAAAATGTCACAATTATGCATAGATGTCACTGATAATCTGTTTGCAAGTAAATGTTAAAAGTAAAAAAAAAACTCAGTTGCATCTAGTACAGCCAGCAGATGGGCTATAGTATACATATAGTTCAAATCATATATGCAGGAGGTTATAAATACCTATTAGTGGTAATAAACAGCAAAAGCGTTATAAAAATGATCAACTCAAACAAAGGTCCATAGTTTATTAACCTAATAAGGCAAATAAACAATACTGCAATACTGCAGCGGGAGGGGAACTTTCTCAGTTTTACACTGACTGTATAAGCAGTACTGCACAAGGGTCTGAAATAGAGCTACAGGAAGAAATGATATTTCATTCCTTCTTGACAATACTGTTTTAGGGAGGTAAGGAAAAAAACAGGTATTAGTGCATAAGAAACACTGGTAAACAGATTAAATCTGAAAGTCCAAGATATTTTATGCTAGTTATTATTGTATTGTTTAGTACTAAATTGTATTTATAACCTGTTAAACTGTAAATTTATACACAAGATGATTTAAAATTGCTTTATTGCAATTATACAAGAGAGAGTAAATATATGTAGAAAATTAAACAAGACTGGTCACTATTTTAAATGTTTTTGGCAAAACAATGCTGGTATAAAAAAGCATGAATGTTTCTAATTGCTGAGTATGTAGTTTAAAATATCAGGACGTATGCTTTTGGTGCCAATTCCAATAGATATTTCTAGAGAGACAAACATTTTCCAAGATTTTGCTTAATATTAATGTTATTAAATTTGTAAGATTAAACTAAATGTACTTTGCAGTCTTTGTATGTACAAATGCAGAAGAGTTCAGTACAAATGATAGTCTTTGTATGTACAAATGCAGAAGAATTCAGTACAAATTAAATTAATGTCTAGTAACAAATATGTGTGAAAAACCATGTTTAAAAAATAAAATTGGTCCAGGATACCTACTAGATTGAAATGCATGAACAGCAAACAGTCTGTGTAAATACATACTGCACAGGATACATTGTAATAAGTTCAAAAGTAATTTGTGAAGTTGTAATCTCACTGGTTTCAAGTTGCAGTATTATCATTGGTTTTTGGACCATCATTTTATCTGTACTAGTATTGGTTACTCCAGTTAGAGGAACATTATATTAAAATATTGTACTCATACAGCTCATGGACAAATATGTAAACAGCATTTTTCAGAGTACACTTCACCTTCAACTAAAGTATATGGACAATTCAGAAATATAACCACAATGTTACGGTTAAAATGACACTGAAACTGTATATTTTCAGCAGTGTATAAATGCTTGCTGTAGCACATAGTTCTTGTCTCTCATAGTTAATTCAACAGTTGCAAAGAGTTACTGGAACAGTTCTAAGTCATAAATTAAATTATGTGATTGCAAAAGAATAAATTAATCAAGTTAAAAAATAAAATTAAAGCAGACACAGCCCATAACTGATGAAATATTTTCTCAGAATGGTCTGCAAAAGAAAAAGTTGTTAAATAAATTCAGTTTTGGTAGTAATACTTGAGGTAATTGTATTAACTATGTAAAATTGCATTTTCACTTGTATCAAAAGAAGACTACGGGCAGGATTCACAAAGCCTCCGTGTAAGAGTTATAACTCATACACGGAGGCTGCAGTTAAAAGGAGTGATGTCAGCATGCTCTGCATATTCATGAGAGCATGCTGAATCACACTTAAGGCTAACACGGTCCGTGTAAGACAGTAGGAGGCGTGTCCGTAGGCCGAGCCCTGTAAGTGGACATGCCCCCAGAAGAGGAAAAGTTCCCAAAGTAAACACCCACGACAGAGTCCACGGAAATGTGAATAAACAGAACACAACTCATGCCCCCACAGACTATGAACAGAAAACATATAAATAAACATGCTATATATTTTTTTAAATTGTAAAAATGTTTAACCGTGAGTGCGCTCGTTTGCGTGGGTGTGCCCGTAACGCAGCTACAGTTAGCAGTCAGTCGGAAAGCATATAAGAACTAAATATGCAAAATAAGCCAGGAAGCAATAGCGTAGCAGTAGAGATGTTGGCGGAAGAGCAGGCATTCATGGTTCAAGCCCCCACAACACCATTTTTTTTATTTTAGCAAAATAAGCAGGAAACAAGTCCCTGACAAATATGTACACATAAAACCACATTTTATGTAAAATGTAATGAAATAGCCCATTTATATTGAAGAAATGTGAGGTAACAAAAGAATAAAAAATGCCAGATGTGCCCATAGCTGAGCTACAGTTTAACAGAGTGAGTGCATCTGCCCGTAGATGAGCAGTGGCTTAACTGGTGCAAAATGAGTGCCCGTAGCTGAGCAGTGGTTTAACATGCTAAATCTATGTGCCCCTAACTGAGCTGAGCGTAATATGCGTGCCGATAGCCAAATGAGGCTTAAAGCAGCGTACTCCATTTGCGCGGAGCTGCGCACCGCGCAAACAAGCTAACCGACGGGCAACGTTGAGCAAGCCGTATCAAAACTGCCTTTACACAGACACACCCCTCAGCATGTCTAGACAGTCATGAAAAATAAAAGGCAGTGGCAAGGTCTGAACCCAGGATACTATACACCATAGTCAAGGTACCAAACCACTAAGCCATGACAGCAGTACCTAGAAATGCAATAATAGCTAATATATAGGAATGAATACAAACTGGAGCATGACAATGCAGGTTTACTGAAGTTGATGCAATTCCAAAATGGCCAATCACAGATATGTGCGGGAAAAACAGACTATATAAGCCCCATAGGCGGGAATACACAGCATAAACAATTGTAGAACTGACCTGCAGGCAGAATGACAGGAGTAGGAGAGGGTAGTTGCTTTCGAGCACAGAGGTGGGGCATTGAGGAGTCCAGGTACATGGTCTGGCTCATAATCCACAATCATGAGGCCCAACTCATGCAGGGCCAGGTCCTCTGGGGAGCATACAGGGCCGAGGCGTGGGACCAGTTGGCTCATGATCTCACCAGTGCCAGAGGGATTCCAAGGACTGGTGAGCAGGTCCGTCACCACCATGTGGACCTGAAGAGACACAAGCAGGACCAACTGAACCTTTGGATCAAGGAGGCCCGGCAAACACCCAATGCCCCACTACTAAGTTACATTTAATTATGTATGTAAGAAATTAAACTAGCTGATATTATGGAGATGTGTATTCCAATATTACTTCATTTATATTACAGCTGCAGGTGTCCGTTCTGCGAACCGCAGAGCCTATGGCGATAGGCTGGTGCGGTTGTGCCACCAGGCAGGTCAGTAATCCACTACCAGTAACTGTAAAGAAATATAAAAGTATGACAGTCAGCAAAAGAGTGCAGTGTAGTCTGTAAGGAATACAATGAGCAAGTAACAGTGTGAAAGTGTCTGCAAGTATTGCTTGATTACAAAAGTGTGTTTCAGCCTGTAAGTTAAACCGAAAAATGAAACTGTCTGACATATATTCTGAAATAAAAATGCCCTACCTGTAAGAAAATAGTACACAACCTGCAGCAGGCTGAAAAGTATAGCTTCAGAAGATGATGAAATCACATGTGTGAAATATATCCCTGTTGAAATACTGAAACATGACAGAAGTGAGACTGCTGGAAAGGATTGTAATAACTACAGGTAAAACATGTCAATAAAGCCGAGAAGTAAGTATCATCCTGAATAGTAAAATGAAAGCAAGTGAGAGAGTGTGAGAAAGTGTCATGAATCCAGCAATACAGTAGTAATAACCCCTGAATAAAGTATACTGTAGTCAAGACAGAATGAAATGCATGTGAGAATCAAAACCAAACAGCGAAATCTGTTCAAAGTGTTGCTGCATCTGGAATGTGTATCCCAAAATCTGGATATGTTGCTCTCAGTCTGCAATATGTAAATAGGATGATTGTCTTATATACCAAACATCCACACTTGTCTACAGCTATATAAAGCAAATGTAGCAGGATGATGTAGCTGAACAAAGCTAGATATGAATGTGTATGAAGAACAATAAAATGTATATTGATGTTGCAGTAACAGTCCTATCACCAAGTTGAAATAGTTATCATATAGGAAACTGTAGTTAGAACAGTAGTGTGTATATAACTGTAGCTATTAGAAATGTACAGCATATGTATTGGTATTCGAAGGTGTTAATAATATTTTCTTCACCCCACCCTATAACCACATATAACCCATTCCACATGAAAATGGTATGTGCAATCACAATTAACACCCTGGACGTTTGTCCTGTTGGGTCATATATATTTGCATGTCCGTTGATGCATCTGCCCTGTTCATACATCCAAACCTGATGGCCTGTTGCCATCAATTAACCCTACATGTTGTTGGACTGTGTATTTCTGTTCAAATTATGCATGTGTTATGCACGCTGTTCAATGGTGTGAATATCTGGGTGTTTGGTTAATGGGAATACTAATGCATGCTGTTACAACTAATTGTGAATGGTATTATATGTCACTAACCCAAACTGTCATGACATAATGCAAAACATAGGATGACAGGGAAGGCGGGTTCCAGCGGACCCACCTCTCCCACCTCAGCTGGCGAGTGCACCTGGCACTAGTGCTGAGTCCGGACCCTCCTCTGGTGGCCCTATGCCACCTGCGGGTGGAAGAGCTGCAGGGAATGGGGCTCGCCCCCCTCTGCAAGTGTGGCTGGAGGAGAACCACCACTCACGCTCCATAGCGTCCGGACTGTGGTGCGTAGGGAGATTCGGGACTCTGTTCTCGAGCCCCTACGCCAGCTTGAGGCATGGGTGGGGCAACTAATGGGCATGCCTGTTGCCTGGCCTACACAGCCCCCAGCACAGCCCCGTCCTGGGCAGTGAAGGAACAGTGGCAACTGCCTATGGGTGGGGATATCAGTTCCACTGTTGCCATCTGTGGGCTCATGGGCTCTGGATATCCAAACCTCCATCCCCGTCAATTGTGTAACCCCCCCGACACATGTCATACACCGCCCCTGTATGCATCTTGTTTGTCTTGTCTGTTTACCTACCCAACCTACCTCCCCAGCTGTACCAACTTCCTTCACCTGACATACCACTCTCACCTGAAAAAAAAAAAAAGGGCACTCTGTACCCACAAAAAATTACGCCCCATACATAGCTGCCCATTCCGCACACATGTCTGCTGGACATGGAATCTATCAATTACAATTGGCTGTACAACAGGTATTGTTGTCCTGACACCTCTCTCAGGGGTGGAAGGTTTCAAATGTCACACCAAATTACATACATATGCACAGCTGTTGCTGATGAAGAAATGGGCAGCTATGGGCCTTATCTACATCCCTCCTGCAAATCCCAAGCTTGTTTCCCTACTATCTTACCCTCTGTGACCCCTTTTTCACCACTTTCCTGTCTCCCCATTTTCTTTTCTTTCAAAGAAAATAGCGCGGGTGTGCGCCAGAGTAAGCACCGTTAAGCGGTTGTAAGCAGGTGTGCGTTTGTGTGCGCTGAGCTAACCGCCAGTGAGCATGCATGGGCTCTGCGCAAACCAGCGCTAACCCGGTTACAACTGCTTAAAAGTGCCTTAGTCACTTTGATTGACAGGTCCTGTACTCAGTTCAAAAGCAAAATAAAATCCTACTGTCAGTCCCAAACCCAGGACCTTGGAAACACTAGTCTGTATGACCTACCACTAAGCCATGACTCTTATACAAGAACATTGTGCTAAAATAAATATAACATGTAATAGTAGGGATGAATGTAAAGGGAATATAGGATGTGCAGTACACAAAGCATGTCATTTAGAATTACTGTCAAAACTACTGGATTTCCATAATAGTAGTGTGTGAACAGAAACAGCCATGCTAGTTGGTAGCTTGTAGATAATAATGTCAGTTAAAGTACATATATAAATGTATGTATATGTACATATATATATATATATATATATATATATATATATATATATATATATATATATATATAGTTGTAGGAGTCATTGTGCATACACACTTGCTACAGAGAAATGAGAATCTACAACACAGCCTGAATCATGAGAGAGATACTAACCTTTACACTCACAGAACACTGTCCACAGCATACCAGCATGGTCCCCGCCCTTACAATCTGAAAGGGCAACGCCTATCCCACATACCCTTTTATAGCACTGACCTGAAATCACAGTGAGAACTGCAATCAGTACACAACTGGCTGTATGCAATTAGCAAATGCTGGCTTACAATTGGTGCAGAGGCCATCACATGGACCTATGCAGATACCTACAAAAGCATCCAGTGCTAACACTCCACACATGCAATACATTCATTGCACTGTCTGGAAGCAGACAGAGGGAGAGTGAGAAGTGAGAGAGAGAGAGAGAGAGAGAGAGAGAGAGAACAAAAAAAAAATAAATTATACAATGTGACTCTTTCACCCGAAGCTGTCAGCAGTGACAGTAGCAGCAGCAAGCAGAAGCAGTGGTAACGCAACCAGCTGCGACAAACACAGGTAATGCAAAGTAGCAGGTTAATAGTGTGCATACTGTGAACCCTCCAAATGTGTCATAGGTTTGTATCCATATGTATGTCCATGTGATATGTTGTGTGTACGTAGTTCCACCAAAAGGGGATGACCATACATTACATGTCAATCAGTCTTAGGCCATGATCCTGGCAGCAGTTGTCTGTGCGTTTCCCCAGCAATGGCTGTAGTGACTGCTTTGAAAGGTCAGCCAGGTTCAAAAGGCAGGATCAGCCCATCACAAAGGCACACTATCTGGGAACAAGTGTCTGCAGGTACCCGATATCACTGCATATGCATCCCATACTGCATAATTCCATAGCCCAGCAGACCAGGCCGGTTATGCATATGATGTGGTAGTTCCCAGGGTCAGTCGTGGTGCCTACTTAGTGGTGTGGGACCACTGTTGCTGTATGCCACTGTCCAGGTACATATCCTGTAGTACAGCCAAGATAAATTATCAGTGTTATATGTGGTTGTATGTCCTCTCGGAGTGCAGGTAGCACACATCCAGGGATACCATGAGGTCACAGTGATGCTGTGTGTTCTTCTCTGCTGAGGGCGGCCCTCATCTGGACATGTGAGATGATAGGGAGGTTACATCCAGCTGTGATAAATATTTCAACTGGTGGGGGAGTAGGAGGGGGGGATATGTGCACCGAACATGTCTGCAAGATTGTTGCCAATATCCGTGTGTTTGGTGAATGTTAAGTAGGTGTGTATTAACACAGAGCATATCTGAGGCATGTGGTCCATATGTGTAACATAACTGAAGAAGGCCTTGTGGTCATCCATAGTGTTTGTGTCCATTTCCCTTCCAGAGTAGGCCGTGGCCATTGTTATGATGGACCGTAGCATAGTACCAGTGCTGACCACAGATGCCTTCCCTTAATGTGAATGTGCTCTGTCCTGCAGTAGCCTCCTGCTATTGTTATACAATCTGCCTCTGTCTGGGGTCCACCGGACAGGATGCCTAACCTTTGTGCATAGGGTCTGGGTTAGAAATGTGTGTGCAAGTTCCATGCAATCTGTGGCATGTCCGTGGTAAGCATTTGCAAAGGGGTCAGCAGTGTGGCTTGTGGCTTCCACTGGCCCAGTGTGCTGCATGGATACCATCTCAGTCCCAGCAAGTGAATAACTGTCTAATCACATACATATCAAAGTAGTCTACTGTGCTGGTGGTGGTGGTGGGATATGTATATCCAGGTCGAGTAACTTCTGTCCACATTACAGTAGTGGACAGTGTCCCACATGCAGTACCTTGGGATGAACCCCCAGAGTGAGGTTGTGCATTGCACCTGTCAGTGTGTGCTGACCGATGGGGCATGCTACTATGTTGTGTGGAATGTGGCAGGTATTGTTGCATAGGTGTTGGCTGAGCACTGATATCTGGCCATGTACCTGTGTATCCACCACGACACACACACATGCAGCATATGGGAGTAGTAGTAGTATATCACTACACATGAGTATCATGTATAGTATGTGTGCCATATATTGCTGACATGGTCTGCTGATATCCTGTTTGTGTTCTCTTCCAGGGAGATGGCGCGTCAGCATAACCCCACCTACTCTGTGGCAGAAGACGAGGAGATCCACCAGAGCCTGGTGCGGGAGTATGACATCCTGTTTTCCCGCACCAGTCAGAATCAGCAGGAGAGGGCTGCACTGTGGCAAGACCTTGTCCATAGGGTAAATGATATTGGCACGCATAACAGGACATATGAGCAGGTACGACATCATTGCAGTGATTTAATCCGAAGTGTCCATCAGCGTACATCAGATATCCACAGGCAACAGGTTGCCACAGGAGGTGGGGTGGCCACACCCCCCCTCTCCAGACTGGAGGGGCTACTCCTAAGTGTTGTGGCTCCAGCCCCGGAACACCAACAGCAGTACACCTGCATTATGATGGAGGCTGGTTCCACACAGCAGCACGACATGGAGCGTGCAGGTAATATGCCATATGTACACTTGACTGTTCTGTACACTGTATCATATGCAATATCAATGGCACAGTTGTGCCCACTGACATTAATCTCATCATTTCTGCAGGTCCCTCTGGAGTTACAGCAAGGCAGGCCATCCATGCTGGTGAGTGTGTTTAACATAACCTATAATAGTCCTGATAATGCTAGTAACAGCAGTGTAACTCAGTAGTGCTCTGTGTGTATACTGTGGGGTGTGCATGTGTGCATGTGTGCAGGTGTGCCTGTGCCCATGTGTGCATGTGTGCATGTGTGCAGGTGTGCCTGTGTCCATGTGTGCATGTGTGCATGTGTGCCTGTGTCCATGTGTGCATGTGTGCATGTGTGCCTGTGTCCATGTGTGCATGTGTACACATGACCCCGTGTGCATGTGTGCATGTGTGCATGTGCCCATGTGTGCATGTGACCATGTGTGCATGTGTGCATGTGTCCATGTGTGCATGTGTCCACGTGTGCATGTGTGCATGTGTCCACGTGTGCATGTGTCCACGTGTGCATGTCTGCATGTGTGCATGTGTGCCTGTGTGCATGTGTGCATGTGTGCCTGTGTGCATGTATCCACGTGTGCATGTCTGCATGTGTGCCTGTGTCCATGTGTGCATGTGTGCCTCTGTCCACATGTGCATGTGTGCATGTGTCCATGTGTGCATGTGTGCTTGTGTGTAGAAGTGCATCACTGGTAACAATGTCTGGAGACTGTAAACTGTGTTTCCTGTCTTCCTGCAAGCAAAAACAACACACCTCGCACGTACTGCTTGCCCGGCCCAACCAACGTAACTCAAACACAAGAAGCCAGCAAAGAAGTTCCACGTAACTAAAGTTTATTATTCAGCGTCAAGCATGGACTTGCAAAGTCCAAAAGATACAAAATCTAAATTCTCATACTAGTTTCGGCAACAGCCTTCCTCAGTGAGAATAAAAAATAGCAAAATTATTACCAGCAAACATTGGTGTATTTATATAATGACCCAACCAATAGGTGATCATGGTATATTCCCAATAGGGAATAATTCATGAGTAGGTACTAGGGCAAAGATAATACACAGAAATAAAGAAAAATAAAAAATAAAAAATAAAGATATGCATATCTTTGAAATTATCATAAATATCACATGTGTACACTTATATGATATAAAAGTATATGACTAGAACAGACAAGCAATTATGATACTAAATATTTGTGGACAAAAAAATATGTATAGAGAATGACAGCTATGTCAGAAATTATGGTGTAGCAGTATAACTTGAAAATTAGTAATGATAGGAAATACTAATTAAAAGGTATTTCCAAAATGATAAAATGTTAACTGCTACTTTATAAATGATCATTAAGACCCGGTGGAAATAGAGCTCCTAAATGAACTATCCAATATTTTTCTTTGTGACTGAGTATATTGTCCCATCCTAACTGATTGTGCCTGTTACCAGTAATTTTATCTATGATGGTGAACATGAATTTGGCTGTGGGATGTTTAATAGTGTGTTGGTATAGGGCATTTGTCAATTTTTTGGTACGAATGTCACTTCGATGTTCTCCTATTCTGATTCTCAATGATCTTGAAGTTTTGCCCACATAAAAGGCGGAACAATGGCAAGTAGCCAGATAGATCACCCAACTGGTTGAGCAGTTTCCAAAAATCCTGACATCATATATTTTACTTGTATTAGAACTAGTAAATTGTTTGATCTTATTAACCTGACTGCAAGAGGTACAGTGCCCACAGGGGAAAGTTCCCAGAAGTACATCTCCTGTTATAGTTAATTGTTTGAATATGGCACCACCACTTTCCCTTTGTTTGTAATGTGAAAATAATGAACCCAAAGTTTTACCTCTCCTGTATGAAATCGGGCATCGATCACCTAGGATATTACACAGATAGTCATTTGCTAACAAAATATTCCAATTGTTGTTAATAACTTTCCTAACCGCCTGATGATTTTTACCAAAGGTGGTAATGAGCCTAATGGTGTCATCCTTTGGACAGTTGACACGGTCCTTATATTGGAGCAGGGTTTGCCTGTCCTGCTTATCTGTATGTGTGTAGGCAGATGTAATGTCAAAGATAGAATATCCCCTATCCAGAAATCTGTTATTCAGGTCCGTTTTGGCTTGTTCATAATCTAAAACAGATGAGTTGATACTTTTGATTCTGAGATATTGGGATTTGGGGATGTTGCGGACGGTGTGGCATGGATGCATACTAGATGCATGTAACAAGGAATTAAATTGTGGATATTTGCAAAATAATTTAGTATTTAATGTGTGATCTTCATTTCTATATATAGTGACATCCAAAAAATCAATTTGGTATTGATGGG